>NC_056733.1:471033849-471333849 GCF_019279795.1 Protopterus annectens
TTTTTCCCGGGGGAAAAAAAATTTTTTTTTTTTTGGGAAACCAGGCTCCCCCTTGGGTTCAGCCTTTTGCCTTTTACAGGTGCGCAGAGGGCAAGGCCATTTCAAAGCAATCCATCTTCAAATGGATAGCACACTGCATCCATTTCTGCTACAAACATCATGGAAAACCTACCCCACATGGGATTAGAACCCATTCCACTAGGGCTACCTCAACCTATACAGCATTTCTCAGGGGAGTCCCTACCAGGGACATACTGGAAACTGCAACCTGGAGTTCTGTACACAACTTCACCAAGCATTACCACTTGCCTATCTTTTCTAAATCCAGAGCTGGATTTGCTACAGCAGTCTTACAGGGCCTGCTAGCCAGCCCTAATACTTCTTGACTACCTCCACCCTTCCTCAGCTTTGGGAATCAACCCAAGTGTGATGACTGCAGCAGTGAAACATGAAGAATATAGTACAGTTGTGTACACTTACCATAAATGTAGATGTTTGAGTGTATTCACTGTTGCAGTCCTGGTTACTCTCCCTCCAGCCCCCTGACTTATTTATACTTTCTGCCTATCCTCTTTTTTGGCCATATCTTATGGTTTTGGTATTTACTTTTTATTGGGGGTGTTCCACACCATGTAATTGCTTCCTATTTTGGGAGCTCCTGACATCTGGGGCAAGAAAAACTGATGTAATGGTGTCGGCTGCATGTTTTATACCCCTGACGACCTGATGTCATGGAAGAAGCGACAGCGTCCAATGCAGAAATCCCAGGACTCTAGTATTCGTTTCAAATGAGGGCTACCTGCAGGCAGATAACCCAAGTGTGATGACTACAACAGTGAATACACTCGAAGATCTACATTTATGGTAAGTGTACACAGCTATACTTTCTCCCTCTCCTTTCCTCTGTGTGTGCTTTTGTGTGCTAGGCTCCCTTTACTTCATAACATGGCTGACAAGACTTGTAATGGCACATCTGGCTTCAAGAGGTGCCAAAAGTGCAAAAGAAAAATGTCCTGTTCCAGTAGACATGTTTTTTTGTGTGTACTGCCTTGGCACGGTACACCTCCAGGTGGACTGTGCAATCTGTCATGGTTTCTCCACCAAAACTTTAACTAAGTGGAGAAACAAATTAATCTTTAAAGGACTTCTGAAAGGAGAATTTGAAGATGCCATTTCTGCTCTGAGAACTGAAGCCAGTTCGTCATCATCTTCTTCATCCTTTTCTAGACCTAGAAAGAGATCTCATTCTGTTCCGAGAAGTTCCTTGGAACCACCTTCAAAATTGACCAGATAACCATTGGTGTTGACAATTTCTTCAGCACCGAGAGGGACGGATGATTCCACCTCAGCAGAATCTTCGGAACAGACATCTGGAGCTTTGGTACCAGTGGTCTTATCAGTACAGAAGCAGTCTAGTATTAAAACCTTTAAACCAACACAGCTGAAACGGAGCAGGAAAAACGGTACTTCAAACGACCAAAAATATGAGGAAATTTATTAAAGTTTGTTAAAATAAAGTGCTTTTCGTCTGGTTTAATGACACAGACTTCTTCAGACAATTACTTCTAAAAAGGCTTGCTATATATACACACAGTTACAAGGAGAACCCAATCAACAGGCAAAAACAATTAAACAATTAAGCAATGAACTACTCATACTGTTTTTAAAGGCAGCCAAATTCATAGCAGCAGCAACAAAAGTGATGCTAGCATTTGTTACTAAAACTATTTTGTCAAAACACACCTATTAAATTAATATAATCTTTGACTTCAGAAAAGCTAAAGACAAAATGTAATTATATAATATTGACTATAAGAAACAGTAAAAAGTTACAAATGTTTAAACATATTTAAAAGTAATGACATTATAAAAGGCTTAGATTAATAAAAAACTAAGAAACTAAAAAATTATTAAGCACACAAGCATTTACCAGGATGAAAAGTCTACTAACAATAGACCTGTACAAACAAAGTTGTCATCTACATAAACTCTTGATTTTCAAAATGCTGCTTATTGAGCAGTTTTCATTGAGACCAGGGGCGTTGAAGGCATTAAGTCTAATCTGCCAAAGTCTTACTGTAATCGCCAACAAAGTTAATATTCATATACTCCTTTAAAATGCTTATTGAGCAGTTTTCATTGAGACCAGGGGTGTTGAAGGCATTAAGTCTAATCTGCCAAAGTCTTACTGCCTTAATTACTGACTTAATGCCTTCAACGCCCCTGGTCTCAATGAAAACTGCTCAATAAGCAGCATTTTGAAAATCAAGAGTTTATGTAGATGACAACTTTGTTTGTACAGGTCTATTGTTAGTAGACTTTTCATCCTGGTAAATGCTTGTGTGCTTAATAATTTTTTAGTTTCTTAGTTTTTTATTCATCTAAGCCTTTTATAATGTCATTACTTTTAAATATGTTTAAACATTTGTAACTTTTTACTGTTTCTTATAGTCAATATTATATAATTACATTTTTGTCTTTAGCTTTTCTGAAGTCAAAGTTATATTAATTTAATAGGTGTGGTTTTGACAAAATAGTTTTAGTAACAAATGCTAACGCATCACTTTTTGTTGCTGCTATGAATTTGTGGCTGCCTTTTTAAAAAACAGTATGTAGTAGTTCATTTAATTGTTTAATTGTTTTTGCCTGTTGATTGGGTTCTCCTTGTAACTGTGTGTATATAGCAAGCCTTTTTAAGTAATTGTCTGAAGAAGTTGTGTCATTAAACCAGGCTAAAAGCTTATTTTAACAAACTTTAATAAATTTCCTTATATTTTTGGTCGCTTAGTACACTGCTCCTGCTCTGTTTCAGCTGTATTGGTTTACTAGTTCGTGTTTAATTTACTTGTCTTCTTAGTATTAAAACCTTACTAGGACCACATATTCGCCCTCAGAGGATCCTTTTGCTGATAGGCCACCCAGTCCATTCATGGAACTGAGACCTCCCAGGTCTCCATGTGTTTTGTCCATTCGATCCACTAAGAGTCTTTTGGAATCTGACATTGAGACTGGTCGATCATCTCCTGATGGCAAGGGGATTGCATCCACCTTTGATTCTAAGCCATCTTGGCATCGAAACCGGTCCTTCATTGAAACCAACACAGATTCCTCCTCCAACTCTTACTGAGCTTTTGGAGCCCCTGGCACCGACCTACCCAGCTGCGACTGTCTCGGTACTGGCTAGAATTTCTTGTTTGGAACCGGGGATCACCTTGAGCTCTTCCGGTTTGTCGGAACCAGAGACCTCCCGAGGTCAAAGCTTCATTGCTGGTTCCGAGGGGTAGGGTTCGGCGTTGATTCTATTGGAGTCGTCCATGCCCCTCTGTGTCTCAACATTCGTAAGCTCAACCCAGGCTTCTGCTTCAGAGGCAGCTTCCTTGGTGCAGGGTGGGACCACTGTTCCGAAGGAGTCTATTTCGGTTCTGGGCTCCCATCCCTCTGTGGGGGGGGGGGGCAGCCAGCCTTTCATATCATGGAGAAGGCATTGTCCACGCAGTCCTTGCCACCCCTGTTGGGCCAAGTATCATCCTTATTCCCTTGACTGGACCATCTTCCAACCTCATTCCTGGGACAGGGGGCACAAAAGCTTCAGGAACAACCCACCTTGGTGGTTTCCTGTTCGGATACTTCCCCAAATTATCCCACCGAAGACGTACCTGCAAAGAAAAATTGCAAGAGAAAACACTTAGACTCCCCTGAAGAGTCTTTCATGGAGTATGCTGATTCCTTCGGGACATCCTAGAAATCCTGAAACAGAGGGGTGGCTGGACCTCCCTTCAGCCTTCCTCAGAGGAATCGGTTTACCTGGAGGCTTTTCGTGCCCAGCCCTCTACCTCTTGGATCTCTCTGCCCACTGACAAGCTTATTAAACTAATTGCTCAATGGGCTTGGAAGATTCCAGACTGCATTGAACCAATCCCCAATAGACCTGACAGAATTTTATGTGCCCCTAAGGATGAACAACATATGGTCAAGAGTATCCCAGTTGACACCATGGTGATCACGGCAGCCACAAAAAAGGAACTTGCGGAAAAAGAGTTTTGCTATCCATCCTCCTAACATAGAGTTAAGGACTATGGATAGATTTGGCAAGTGCGTTTACGCTTCATCGACCTTCGCTCTTAGGCCTTTGAATTGCATGGCACACTTCACCAGGTTGCAGAGAGATCTAATTAAAGAACTTTCAGATACTCTCACAGGAGCAGTAGCTGAAGGGGTTCAAGACAAATTTGCCTCACAGCTTGCCACCCTTGAATTGATTGCCAACTCATCTATGAGACTTATTGCTCACACAGCTGAAGGGATGACAAGAGCAGTGGGTTTGGACGTAGCCATTAGGAGACTCACCTAGATGCGCTTTTGTGACTTTATGGAGTCATTTAAATATTCGTTCGTCAATGCTTCATTTGACTGATCATCCTTGTTTGAACCCAAAGTGAAAGACAAACTAGCCTGATGTGAGAAAGATGGGAAGACTCTTTCTGCCATGGTCGTACGCTTTTCCACTCCTCAATGGCCCTACTCTAGGAGCAAGAGAAGTGGGAGACTATGGTTCAAAAAGTCCCAAGGGCCTTTCCAGGACTCACGCAGCAAGGACTTTTCCCAAGTCAGAGTGGGAGGTAACAATGGAAGACGCCATTCTAGAGACATTAGTGGCCCACAGAGCCAGGAGTCCAAAGATGTTCATCATGTTTCACTGTTGCAGTCAGTACACTTGGGTTATCCTGCTGGCAGGCGACCCGCAGTCGGCCCGAGTTCCAAAGTCTAGGTCCGGCGTCGGTTGCTGTCGCTTCTTCCCTGATGTCAGTGCGCCAGGAGTATAAAAGATGCAACCAACGCCATTTTCTTCAGTCTTTCTTGCTGTGCGGTGCCAGAAGCAGAAGCAGTTCACAAGTGCCGGTCGGCCTACTCCTGAGATTTTCGAAATAGAGTTTCAGAACCGAAGTCTTCAATAAAGCTAAGTACCCCGTTGGAGAAACTTTTTCTTGCTCCAGACCGACCGATGTCAGTAAAAGTTAACAACTGGATTTCTTGTGGGAAGCAAATACCTCATAAGGACTTTCACTCTTACTGTATTCCTTGCCTAGGCCCTGACCACGATGTTACTAGTTGTCGGTTTTGTGCTAGATTCAACAAACGCACTATTAAACGTCGGTTTAATTTTGCTTTTCATTACTTTGGCCGAAGGTTTAACTACATAATGCCGTCGGAACAGCTGACGACAGGAGTTCATAAAAAGCGGAAGGAAAAAGAGAAGGACAGGCATCCGAGGTCCAAAACCGATGACGAAGCCTCTTCTAGGCCAGTCGCCGGTTCTCAGTGAGGCGCTTTCGCAGCCCCTGACACCCGCTACCTCAGAGCCACAGGCTGTATCTGACTCCCACGTGGAGACAACTAGGCCTCTGAATACTTAAGGTATTGGGCCTACGGAAAATATTCCCTCAGATGGGTCCAGAGCCGCTGAGCAGGCATCCGGCTTCTGAGGGTGTTTTCAGACCTTCACAGCTTACTATTAAATCATCTGCAGCAGCCAAAGTGCAGTCAAAGACACCATCAAAGACAAAGAAACGAGTACAGCATTATCCTGGACAGTCGACCATGCCAAAGAAACAGATGCTTAAAATGGCCGAAGACTTAATTACTTTGATCAGGGGTTCCCATCCCCCTCCTGATAATAGGCCTAGGCAAGACACTGACTATGATTCCTCTGACCAGGTTTCTATTTCCTCTGATTCCTCTTCAGATCAGGGCTATTCTCTTCCTCCCTACGAGGACTCTGATGCTGAAGAATCTGTACCTTCAGCCTCTCCACCTGAGGATTACTCTTTTGGGGAAACTCTGCACACCATGAGGGAATATTTCCACTGGGAGAGCCAGGATTATTCAGAATCCAAGAAAAGGCTCAGATATTTTCTTTTACTGCCTCAACACAGGCCCCTGGCTATCCCCCCTGTGCTTGATATAGTTGATGTTTTCTCTGAATCCAGTCTGTCTCCTGATTCTTTACCCCCTGCACCAGTCAAGCCAGACAGGTATTACAGGGTCCCTGACTCTCATAAATTTCTTTATAAAAACCCTGCTGCTGACCCTGAAACAATTTCTCAGGGTCCCAGAGGGGTTAAGGCTTCCACTGCTAAAAACCCAGTTCCCTCTGATAGGGATTCTAGAGCTCTGGATAGATGGGGGAAGAAAGTTTACACTTCCGCTACTTTAGCTGTAAGGGCTTTAAACTGCCAGTTTCACATGCTTAAATATCAACAGTACCTCATGTCTTTGTTAAAACAGAAAATGTTTACAAATTCAGAGAATCCTGACAATAAGGAAATGCAGGAATTATTGCATGCAGCTGAACAAGTGGGAAGGCAATACTCTGCAATGTAGTGTTGATTCATTAGAGGCTTCTTGCAGAACCGCAGTTACAGGCTCTGTCATTCGAAGGCATGCTTGGTTGAAAGAACAAAGTTTACCTGAACATGTTAAAGTAAAATTATTAGATGCTCCATTACAACATGATATTTTGTTTGGTGTTAAGGCAGAAGAGGTGTTAAAGAAAATGGAGGATAAAGCAAAATCTATGCAGACAGTAAAGGATTTGTTACAGGTTTAACCACCTAGGTTTAGTAGAAACTGGCCTTCAAAAAATTGGTCCTTTCAGGTGTCAGACAGGCCACAAAGAGGCAGATACAGATGCCCAAGAGGCAGATCTCAGCCACAAGGCTCCTATAGACCCAAACAATGGGGTGCTTCTGCCCCCAAAGGAGGAGAAGACAAATCACAACCTTATAGGAAACAGTCCCAATGACTTTCCTCTACAGAAGCCAAGCACTTACCTTTTGGCAGCACCCCTAGGGGGAAAGCTAGCAATTTTCGCACAAAGTTGGCACATAATCGCCCAGGACAAATGGGTACTGAATATAGTTTCTCAGGGTTACAGGTTTCACTTTCACACTCTTCCAAAATCAAAAGGTATGCCAGACCTGCCACAAAACCAATGGGCAGAGGCACAAAAGGAAATTGCTGCTCTCATGGACATGGGAGCTATTCAAAGAGTACCACAGCAAGAACAGGGACAAGGATTTTACTCAAGACTCTTCCTGGTTCCCAGAAAGGACAAAGCCTGGAGACCAATACTGGACTTGTCAATCCTAAATACTTTCCTGGATGTTCCAAAATTCAAAATGTTAACACTGCAGCAACTTCTATCCATGCTGGGCAAGAAGGCTTGGCTAGTTACTTTGGACCTCAAAGAGGCATACCTGCATGTCCCAATCAGACAATCTTGCAGAAGATACCTCAGATTCATAGCTGGCTCACTGCATTACCAATTCTCTGCACTGCCCTTTGGCTTATCTATCATGCCCAGGGTCTTCACAAAATGCCTGGCACCAGTAATTGCATTTTGCAGACAAAGAGGAATTCAGATATAGCCTACTTGGATGACTGCCTTATTCAAGCAGAGAGCAAGGACATTCTACTAAAGCATCTGGCGTTTGTAAGAAGATTATTAATTTGCCTAGGGTACACAGTAAACGAAAAGAAATCAAAACTAGTGCCCTCTCAAGAGATAATATTCCTGGGTGCAAGCTTAAATACAACTGCCAGATGGCTTATCTCACGCCAGACAAACAAAGGCAACTGACTCATTACTTTCAAATGATGGCAACAAAGACCCAGCTCCCTGCAAGAAAAATTCTGCAGGCCCTGGGCTTCATGGCTTCCTGCATTCTAATCATTCCATATGCAAGACTGCATATGAGGAAACTACAATGGTATCTAAAAAGTGTTTGGACTCAGCATTGCCACAGCCTGGAAATGATAGTGACTATAATGCCCTGTCTACAACAGGAGTTTCGATGGTGGTCCAGGGCCTGTCACCACAACAAGGGACAGCCCTTCACCTTACCCACTGCCAGGCAGACAATAACAACGGATGCATCGGATTATGCCTGGGGGGCACTTATGGCAGGAAAATGTATTCAGGGCATGTGGCCCAAGGAACAAATGCATCTTCACATCAATCAAAAAGAGATGCTAGCTGTACAGAATGCCCTGACAGCCTTCAAGGATCTACTACATCCAGGACAACTATTACTAAAGACGGACAATACCACAGTTATGTGGTACATAAACAAGCAAGGGGGCACACATTCCTACCCCCTCTGCAGGCAAGCCATGACTCTGTGGAACACAGCACTGACCTGTCAAGTACATCTGCAGGCACAATTCCTGCCAGGAAAGAAAAATACACTGGCAGACGAACTAAGCAGAAATCTCATGGATCCGCACAAATGGAAATTAAATCCACAGGTCTTCAGCATGATAACAAGGAAATGGGGACGCCCGGACATAGATGTTTTTGCTTCCCCTCACAACTGCCAACTACAGAAATTCTGCACAAGAACTTGTCACTCACAAGCATGGAAAGTGGATGCTCTTTCATTCAGCTGGAAAACCCTGACAGTTTATGCCTTCCCCCCACTGCCTCTTCTTCCCAAGGTACTCCTAAAAGTCAGACAAGAGAAGCCAAAAATTATCCTGATTGCCCCAGACTGGCCACACCAGCACTGGTACCCATTCCTAAAGAGCTTGTCTCGAGGACCAGCCTGGCCTTTACCTCAAATTCCTCATCTTCTGACTCAGCAAAACAATCAGATTCTACACAGTCAACTCAGAACCTTAAATCTGGCTGCATGGCAGATAATTTAGCCACTCAGACCACACCTCTCTCTAAAGCAGTTATGGATGTCATTCTAGAAGCCAAGAGGCCCAGCACCAGGAAATCTTATGCAGAAAAATGGAAGAGATTATGTGCTTGGAACCAGGCACAAGGACTCGAACCGCTTGTTCCAAATATACCTCAGATTTTACAATACCTAACTGAGATGCTGGAAAAAGGCCTATCCTTTTCGTCTATTAAAATCCATGCCTCTGCCATTTCAGCTCATTACAATATGGAACCTCCTATTTTTTCACATCCACTGCTAAGGCAGTACCTCAGAGGGGCAAGAAACATAAGACCCCCAAGGAGAGCACCAATACCTACTTGGGACCTCAATTTTGTATTAGAAAAGCTCACACTGCCTCCTTTTGAGCCAGCCAACACAGCTGATATAAAATTCTTATCATGGAAAACTGCTCTGCTCCTAGCAATAACTTCAGCAAGAAGAGTATCAGAGTTACAGGCATTAATGGCTGTGGAACCTTTCATCATTTTTCATCAGGACAGGGTCTCTCTAAGGACGAACCCAACTTTTATGCCAAAGGTGGTTTCCAGTGTGGCTCTTAACCAAACTATTCATTTGCCAACTTTCTATCTAAAACCCCAGAATAAAGGGGAGAGACTTCTGCACACTTTGGATATACACAGACAGCTACGATTCTACTTGGACAAAACAAAAGCTTTCAGAAAAACTGAGCAACTGTTTGTAGCTTATGCTGCAGGATCACAAGGAAAGCCTATCACAAAACAGACAATTTCGAAATGGATAGGACACTGCATTTGCTTCTGCTATGCACAACATGGCAAATCAGTGCCTAAGGGCGTAAGGCTACATTCTACCAAAGCAGCAGCCACTTCAGCAGCCTTTCTCAGAGGTGTACCAGCCAAAGACATATTAGAAGCTGCAACCTGGAGTTCAGTGCACACTTTCACTAAGCACTACCACTTACCTCTCTACTCTAAATCCAGAGCAGGCTTTGCCACTGCAGTTCTGCAGGGCCTGGTAGCCTCTCCTAATTATATTTAGACCCAGTCACCCAACCTCAGCTTTGGGATTCAACCAAAGTGTAATGACTGCAATAGCGAAACACGATGAACATAGTACAGTTGTGTACCTACCATAAATGTAGATGTTCGAGTGTATTCACTGTTGCAGTCTAGGTTACCTGCCCACCATCCCCCTTACTCATTGCTGGGTCCTTTTTTGTACTTCTCAACTCTCTACAACCTATGTGATGTATTTGCTTGTAGATGAAGGAAATGTTATTTTGGTGCATGCATGTTTTTTAACAAAATTTTTTCCAGCCTTTCCTTTTTGGGGGCACCTGACATCTGGGGCAAGAAAAACTGAAGAAAATGGCGTCGGTTGCATCTTTTATACCCCTGGTGCACTGACGTCAGGGAAGAAGCAACAGCAACCGATACTAGACCTAGACTTTGGAACTCGGGCCGACTGCGGGTCGCCTGCCTGCAGGATAACACAAGTGTAATGACTGCAACAGTGAATACACTCCAACATCTACATTTATGGTAGGTACACAACTGTACTATTCTTTCTCTGGCAACGCCTACCAGCGCTTTTGAACAGAGGCCTGATTACCTTTCTCTGGAGGCAGTCTGGGGACGATTATCCCTGCACCAATCGGCCTGGCTGCAAATGACTGCAGACAAACAGGTGCAGGGGATCATTTCCAGAGGTTATGTCATTCCCCTTACAACCAACCTGAAAATACAAAAAAAGACTCCCAGACTTTTCACCCAGTCACAGGGAGGCGGCAGTTATAGAATTTCAAAAATTGCTTGACAAAAGAGTCATCCAAGAAGTACCCCCAGACCAGAAAGGATCTGGATTGTACTCAAGATTCTTTTTAGTGTTCAAAAAGATGGGAATGGAGACCCATCTTTGATCTCAGCCACTTAAACAAGTCAGTTCAACAAACCAAGTTTCGGATTGTCTCGGTACAGTCAATACTTCATTCTTGGAAAAAGACGATTGGTGTGCTCAGGATGTGTATTATCACATAAAAATAGACAAATGCTCTAGAAGATTCCTGCGCTTCTGGCTGGGAGCCAGTCACTGTCACTGTTGCCACAGCCCCCAGGGTGTTTACCAAAGGCATGGTAGTGGTAGCAGCTCATCTCAGACTGCTAAGGTTTCGAGTTTTTAGATATCTCGACGACTTCCTCCTTATCACTACCACCAGGTGTTAACTCTTAAGAGCAAGAGATTTCACCCTTCATCTTTGCACTACATTAGGCATCACAGTAAATTACGAAAAGTCTTATCTAGAACCCACTCAACAGTTAGAATTTATTGGAAACCTATTAAACACCGTCATGGGAATAGCATCACTCCCATTAGAAAGAATCCAGAAAATCAGATCACAAGTAAACCACATTATTCAGAACAGAAGTGTTCCAGTGGGGCTCATTCTGCAAGCGCTATGGTCGATGGCGGTCTCTGTTACCTTTGTTCCCCTAGCCAGATGTCACATGTGGATTCTTTAATGGCTTTTAGCCTTCCAGTCATCATTACTGAATCTACCGATGTCCCATTACATCTTGATCAGCAATCGTTGCAAACAAGACCTGTCTTGGTGGCTACATTCCAACGAGATCTTTTCGGGCTGCCCATTCTTCCTCCCACAGCCTCAAGCAGTAGTGACCACAGATGCTTCCCAGATAGGGTGGGGAGGCATTATCTGGGAAGGACAGTCCAAGGTACGTGGTCCCAAATGGAGGCCAATTTACACATCAGTGTTCTGGAGATGAGGGCAGTGCTCTTAGCATTGCAAGCATTTCAAGATTCCCTCCCCCTGGGAACAGTGGCACTTCAGACGTACAACATGTCCGTAGTCTGGTATATCAACAAACAAGGGGGAACCAAATCTTCTACTTTGTCAAGGAGCCCTCAGAGTTTGGCAGTGGGCAATTTCTTCCAACTGCTTTCTAACAGCAATGCATATTCCGGGGAGCTCCATCGTGATAGTGGACAAGCTGAGCAGAACTATCCTGATGCCTCACAAGTGGTCTCTCAATCCGACAGTGCTGGAGAAGATGTTCTGGCATTGGGGCCAACCTTGCTGCCACACGTTTGCCCCCCCAAACAACAAGTGCAGCAGTTACTTTACCCTAATCACCCCTCAGGGGGAATCCACCCAGAGATGCTCTTCTCCACGATTGACCCCCCCCCCCATCTTCTATATGCCTTTCCTCCGACTCCTCTGATTAGTCAGTTTCTAAAGAAATGTCAAACAGAACTCAAAGCCACTCGATAAAGATCGGAGTAATACAAAATAAAATACTCTAAGAAAATAAATGAGTCCAATCAACATGGCTGAAAATGAACTATAAACTTTAATAAAACAGAAAATGTAAAATTAAAGGCAAGTGCTTTCACAGATACCCAAGCTACTTCTTCAGACCATATAAAAACCACTAAAGGAAGAGCATTTAAAAATCTAACAAGGTCCAGTCATTGAAACACATGCAGTCAGCTGACTCATGAATGAATCAACCAATAAAGTGTTCACTATGGGCCAAGCCCCCAAAAGTGTAATTTAATGACTTAGGGGGCGGGGTGTCAACACTGGCTTCAATTAAATCATCCCATTCAATCCTGGTGGAAGGTGTGCTTGTAAAAGCCAGTGTGCCGAACAGTCACAGCCCTTAAGGCTAAACAACACACCTGATGCACTTGTAATAGGTGACTCTATCATCAGGCACACTGACGTCCCACTCACCAGGCTGAACAAGGAGAAGGTCACGGTGAGCTGCCTGTCGGGCGCTAGGATCCGCCACATAACACAAGCACTCAGGTCACTCCAAGGCAAGTACAAATATGACTCAGTCATTGTCCATGCTGGTGTGAATGACCTGAGACGTACCTCCCTGGACTACATGAAAAGAGACATAGAGGAGCTCTCTGAGCATGTAGCCCAGGCCGGTATGACCCTGACCTTGAGTAGCATCTTACCCTCACCAAGAATAATGCCACAGTATGAAGACAAGATTATCAATTTCAACAATTGGCTTAAGTATTGGTGTCATTCAAAGGGGATCCAATGCCTGTCAGCCTGGGATGACATGCTCGACAAGCCACGATGCTTCGCTAGGGACGGCTTGCACCTGTCACCCCTGGGCTTTCGGATATTGGCAAAGGCTCTTGGTACCCCCATAGTGCCTTTTTTAGGCAAGGCTCAAAAGACAAACCCACCTCCATGGGTATCACAAGGGATAAGAAACTAAGAGTAATGCTATTCAACGCCAGAAGTCTAAACCTCAAGATACACGCACTCAAAACTCTCCTTAGCATGGAGAACATCGATATCTGTGCAGTAACAGAAACCTGGTTCAAGGCTCTCGAGAGCACCCCAGCACTACCAGGTTATACCTCATACCATGCTTTTTGGCCCCAAAACTTGGACCGAACCACAAAAGGAGGGGGAGTATCAATATTCGTCAAAGATACCCACATCTCCAGGTTGGTGGCACAGCCATGTGCAACTAACAGTGGGTAAAACTGCCTTCTAGTTTATAGCCTGCTACAGACCACCCTCCCAAACCCAGGAACCCCACTCGGCCTTCCTGAGAACACTGGAAAATATGAAGGTCTCTCCAAACACCATTATATTGGGTGACTTCAACTACCCAACCATAGACTGGGAGCATTACTCTAGCTCCAACACCCTAGCCCAAAGGTTCCTAGAATTTATAAACTCAAATGCTATGGAACAACTTGTTACCACTCCCACAAGAGGGGAAAACATACTGGACCTGATCATCACCAACATGAGGACTCTATGCTCCAGACCAGAAGTATATCCCTCACTGGTAAGATCAGACCATAAACTAATCTCACTGGATATTCACATCCCGACCCCACCCCATGCCCAGAAAACCACAGTGAAAAACTTCTCTAAAGCAAATTTCACACTCCTCAAAACCAAGGTGGAATCCTTCAAAGCCCCCGGGCCTGTGGATAATACGGCCCAGACCGCAAAATCCTTTATAAACGCATTCTATGAACACCTTCAGGAATGCATGGATCATGCATTCCCAAATAAAACCAAGACCCAATCCTCCAAAGGCAGATGTCCTGTCTGGTGGACCCCAGCCATAAACAAACTATACAATAGAAGGAGGAAGCTACTACATGATAGAGCAAAATCCCAAAAAGGGAAGGCATCTCTGATCAGTATTAGCAAAAAACTACGGGCACTCATAAAATCGTCTAAGGCCAGCTTCGAGAGAAAAATTGCACAGGACACTAAGGATAATCACAAGGCTTTCTTTAGTTATGTTAGGAACCTGGGTGGGAATTCCCAGATATGCTCAGAATTAGTCCAAAATGACAAAAAATACACCGAACCCACAGACATTGCCAACATCCTAGCTGACAGGTTCAGCGCAAACTTCTTCCCCTCCCACCAAAAGGCTAATATCTATCCCAGCAGAGTGCTGCCCCTGACATCTCAGATGCTCAGGTAAGAGCTGCCCTCTCCAAAGCAAGAAACACAGCATCAATGGGACCAGACGGTGTCCCGGGCTGCGTCCTACATGAACTCCAAGAAGAGCTAAACCCAAACCTAAAACTACTGTTCAATCTCAGCCTTACTACAGGATATGTACCCAAAGAGTGGCGTACAGCAACAGTGGTCCCTCTCCACAAAGGTGGTGCCTCAACGGATCCTGGAAACTATCGCCCCATAAGTCTCACTAGCTTGGTCTGCAAAGCTATGGAAAGGATCATCATGGACCTTATAAATAAAGATATTGGGGACCTGCAGACACTGGATCCTACCCAGTTCGGCTTTGTTAAGGGCAGATCCTGCCTCTTGAACCTGGTCGATTTCTTTGAAACAGTCACCAAGGCCATTGACAAGGGGAAGGTGGTCCACACAGCCAACCTGGACCTCGCAAAAGCCTTTGATACAATACCCCACTTGAGCATTATAGATAAGCTCACCAGCTTAAATATACACCCCTATGTCACTAGATGGGTTGCAAACTGGCTCAAGGACAGAACCCACATGGTTAGAATAGCTGGAGCCATGTCAGACTCCAAACCAGTTACAAGTGGCATCCCACAAGGCTCAGTCCTGGGACCTCTCTTGTTCGGTATATATTTCTCGGAGGTACAGGCCAACATGGAAGGACTGTGGCTGACCAAGTTCGCAGATGACTGCAAACTGGGCGCCATAATAGACTCTCCAGCTGACACAAGCATCCTCCAAAAGGGCCTCATAGAAACAGACAACTGGTGCCAGAGCCATGGCCTCAAGCTAAACGCCAAAAAGTGTATAGTCATCCCTTTGGCAAAAACAAAGTGCCCACAAATTACCACATAGGTGGTAATCCATTAAGTACAGAAGAAGTAATTAGGAACCTGGGGACCCAAGCTGATAGCAATCTCTCATTTGACAACCACGTGGCCAAAGTGGTTAGAAAAACATTTTATATAGCCCACCTAATCATGAAGGGATTCACATCTAGATCAGGGGAGGTCATCGTGCCTCTTTACTCATCCCTCATCAGGCCCATAATTGAGTACAATGCCCCTTTTGGGATGTACCTTACCAGACACCTGCAGCAACTGGAAAGACCCCAAAAGTACTTCACCAAGAGGATCAAGGGGCTCAAACAGATGCCGTATGCTGCCCGGTTAAAGAAACTCCAGCTCTACTCAGTGGCATACCGCCTGCTCAGAGGTGATCTGTGCCTGACGTATAAAGCCATGTCCAACCCGGAATTAATGGACATGCTGCACCTCAGAAAATCCAAATCCCATCGAGCTATGCGCTAGAGGGACTTGAACCTCAGCACTGAAATAAATAGGACATGCTGGAGGAACAGATTCATAACCCAGAGGCTCCCTTCACTCTGAAATAAAATCCCAGTCCAGGTTAGGCAGAGTCCCTCATTGACTCTCTTCAAGAGGAATCTTGATGAGTGGATGGGAGATCATAGGTTTACCCCGGGTATCACTTCTGTGTCACTGTTAGACAGAGGCACAGTATACTAACCTTGAAAAAGGGCATAGCAAAATTAATTTAATATGGGTGGCAAAAGCCATACACACTCTGGCTAGGCTTATAAATGCCCTAGGGCAGATAGCCTAGTATGAACCTATGAACCTATAAAAGGAGTATCCAACGTAGCTCACAGCATTCTATTATATTATTCTGATCTCCACATCGCACATTCAGTGATGATAGTTCCAGCACAAAAAAACTTGAACGAGTGGTCTCTACCTCATTCCAATGCATGCTTCGCCAGGGCATTAGTTACTTTCTTTTTATTTATATCATGTGTATGCTCCATGACCCTTTATTTTAGCGTGCAATTTGTTTTGCCAACATAGAAGGCTCTGCAGACAGTATAGTCTGCATAAAAAAAGTCTGTACTCTTAACAGTCAGCATAAAAGTTTATCTGTATTATAAAACCAGTACTGGGTTGTAGAAATGAGGTGTTTCTTAGAATATGTTTACATGCTGTACAGGTGCGGCATTTAAAAGCCCCTTTTCGATTAGAGTGAACTGTAGTCTCTGTCAAGTTATTCCGATAGCATAATTGTCGTTTAAGGGAAAGGTTATTCCTAAAACAAAACCTAGGAAAATCATCAATGACCTTTCTGATGTCAGGGTCAGCTTGTAAAATAGACCAATTCTTTTTCAAAATATTATATACTATGTTCACATCACTTGAATAGGTGAGACAAACCCTATTCTTATGACATGTTCCAGCAGAAGTAGGGTCTATATTACATTATCGCACGCTTACAAGCACGAATGATAATTAATCGACCCCATGTAACCGAAAGCTTACAACATCAAAACCTCAGAACAGCAATTTTTTTTTTCCAAGGGAAAAAAAAATCGCTTTTCCAAAATACAAAAAAAAAAAAAAAAAAAACTTTAAAACATTACATAATATAGGGGGCTTCGTCCCCCCCGACATGGGGAGCTGTGCTCCCCACACACCATACTTAAATATACCAACTCCAAGATCGCACTACAGAGCCGAAAACAGCCAAGCAAATTCTTTCCCATGGAAAGAATTAGCTGAAAAGCTACTTCGCTATTTTGCCATTTCGTTCTTTTAGGTTCGATCAAGACGCTTTCGACAAAATGTGTCTTCGATCACGCAATAGGAATCCACAGAAGTCGCGTCTCCAATATTATCATTCCTGAATCTGTCAGAAAAATAGGGTCTTCCATCACTACCCCTCATAAGAAGTACCTCATTCATGCAACGTTCAGTCTCATGTAATTTATATCTTCGAGCTAAAAATTAATTCTAAAGAAGTTCGAAAGCTAAAACCAGGCCATTTTCATTGTCATCGAGGAAGTCTATACTTCCATGAACCACATAACGCACACACTCAGGTCACTCCACAACAAGTACAAATACGACTCAGTCATTGTCCATGTTCCAGTGAATGACCTGAGACATATCTCCCTGGACTACATGAAAAGAGACATGGAGGAGCTCTTGGATCTTGTAGCCTAGGCAAGTATGACCCTAGCCCTGAGTAGCATCCTGCCATCGCCCAGAATGATACCACAGTACAAGGACAAAATGATTGACTTCAACAATTGGCTAAGCTACTGGTGTCATTCTAAGAGGATCCATTATCTGTCTGCCTGGGACGACATGATCGACAGACCACGATGCTTTGCCAGAGATGGCCTGCACCTGTCGCCCCTGGGATTCAGGATACAGGCTATGGCTCTTGCCACCCCTGTAGTGCCTTTTTTAGACATGGTTCACATGACAAAATTACCACCGTAACAGATACAAGCAAGCAGAATCTGAGGGTAATGCTACTCAGTGCTAGAAGTCTAAACCTCAAAATGCACTCACTCGAGGCACTCCTTAAAATGGAGAACATCAACATCTGTGCATTGACAGAGACCTGGTTCAAAGCTCTCGAGAGCACCCCTGCAATACCAGGCTACAAGTCATACCACACCTTTTGGCCACCTATCCTGGACCGAAACACTAAAGGCAGAGGAGTGTGCATATTGACCAAGGATATCCACACCTACAGGCCAATTGCCCAACATAATGCATATGAAATCCTCCAGGTGCAATTAACACTAGGGAAGACTGCAATCCAAATTGTAGCTTGCTATAGATCCCCCTCCATGCTCCAAGATTCCCACTCCACTTTTCTTAACATACTGGGAAATGTTAAGGTACAACCAAATACCCTAATACTGGGCAACTTGAACTATCCCGTCATTAACTGGGAAAACTACTCTTGTACCAACATATTTGCTCAATGTTTTTGGAATTCATAAATTCCAATGCCTTGGATCAACTTATCCATACCCCCACCAGGGTCACAAATATCCTAGACCTGGTCATTACCAACATGGGCGACCGATGCTCCACACCAGAGGTCAGCTCCTCGTTGATCAGATCCGACCATAAGTTAATCACCCTAGACATCCACATCCTGCCCCCCCCCCCATCAAGGTAACCACCATAAAAAACTTCTCAAAAGCTAACTTCATGCGCCTTAAGACAGAAATGGCAGACTTCAAGATACCCATGCAGACGAGAAGTAGAGGTATGACTGCTGAATCTTACACCAATGCACTGTACGAGCACATACACGTGTGCATGGACTGTGCCATCCCAAATAGAACCAAGATGCTCTCCTCCAAAAAAGGAAGCCAATCTGGTGGTCCCCTACCATAAAGAAACTCTACAATAAAAGGAAGAAACTGTTGCAAAAAAAGAGTAAAATCCCACAGCCGGAAAAACTCCCTTGTCAGCCTCAGTAAGAAGCTGAGATCCCTCATAAAATCCTCCAAAGCTAGTTATGAGAACAAAATCGCCACAGGTTTTAAAGACAACCACAACGCATTCTATAGTTATGTCAAGAATCTCAATGGCAACACTCATATCTGCTCTGAGTTACAGCACAATGGCGCTAAATATACTGAGCCAACTGACATTGCCAACATCCTGGCAGACAGGTTCAGTGCTAATTTCACCCCCCTCTCACCCCCTAAAGGGCTCATCTCAATACCGGAAGAATGCCAAGTCCCAGTAATCACGGCCACACAGGTAAAAACCGCACTCTCCAAAGCCAAGAACACAGCATCCATGGGACCAGACAACATCCCGGGCTGTGTTCTATACGTACTGCAAAACGAACTGGCACCCCACCTAAGTGCCATGTTCGATCTTAGCCTCACCTCAGGCTTTGTGCCTACTGAATGGCACACGGCTACGGTTATCCCACTCCATAAAGGAGGATCCACCACGGACCCCAGGAACTACAGACCCATTAGTCTGACGAGTCTGATCTGCAAGGCCATGGAATGTATCATCATGGAACTTATAAACAAAGACATTGGTAACCTTCAAACTCTGGACCCCACCCAGTTTGGGTTTGTGAAATGCAGATCATGTCTCCTAAACCTGATTGACTTCTTTGAAGCAGTCACCAGAGCCGTGGACGAGGGTAAGGTTGTTCACACAGTCAATTTAAACCTCACCAACTGCCTTCAACACCATCCCCCTCTCTGGAATCAGTGATAAATTCACTAAACTGGACATAAATCCCTATGTCACATGCTGGGTTGCCAAGTGGCTCACTGACGGAACTCACACCGTGAAAGTAGCCAACTCCAAATCCGGCTCCAGACCAGTGACAAGTGGAGTACCACACGGCTCAGTCCTGGGTCCACTTTTGTTTGGCATCTACATCTCTGAAGTTCAGGCCAACACTGTGGGTCTATGGCTAACAAAGTTCACAGACGACTGCAAACTGGGAGCCATTATTGAATCCCCAAATTATGTGGACATTTTACAAAAGAGCCTTACTAAGACAGATGCCTGGTGTCAAAGCCATGGCCTCAAGCTCAAAGCTAAAAAATACATAGTCATCCCCCTTTGGGAAAAACCATGTGTCCATGAACTACCACATAGGCGGTAGTCCACTTAACACCAAAAATGTGATGAGACCTAGGGACACGGGTGGACAGTGATCTCTCCTTTGATAACCACATAGCCATAGTAGTCAGGAAATCCTTCTAAGTGGCACACCTCATCACAAAAGGTTTCTCATCCAGAAAAAGGAGGCCATTGTTCCTCTCTACTCATCCCTCATTAGTCCTATTATAGAGTACAACGCCCCATTTGGTATGTACCTCACAAGACATATACAACAACTGGAAAGACCGCAGAAATACCTCACAAAGAGGATCACTGGCCACAAACAGTTGCCCTGTGCAGACCACCTCAAAAAACTCCAGCTCTACTCTATTGCATATTGCCTACTCAGACGTGATCTCTGCCTAACATACAAGGCCATGTCAAACCCAGAGCTGTTGGACATGCTACACTTAAAGAAATCCCAATCCCTCCGAGCCATATGCTCCAGGGACCTAAACCTTGTCACAACAATAAACAAAACATGCTGGAGAGCTAGGTTCCTGTCCCAGAGACTTTACATACTCTGGAACAGACTGCCCATTCATGTCAAGCAGAGCATCTCATTAGTCTTCTTTAAGGAAAATATTGACGATTGGATGGAAAATAGGAAGTTCACCCCGGGGATCACTTCCGTGGCTCTGCTTGACAGGGGCACAGGAAAATATATTTTGCGGATGGCAAAAGCCAGGGAATCTGTATGACTAGGCTTATATAGACCCTAGGGTCAATAGCCTAGTACCGACGTATGAACCTATGTAGTCTCATTATCCGCAGGAATTGTCCCTTCATAACATTTCTAGTAATATGACTAGGATGCATACTGATTCTGTGTAACAGGGTAATCCTCTAATAAGGTTTCCTGTAGAGACGAGTGTGGCAACATCCCAGTGCTCCCTTGTCAACTGTAACATCGAGGAAGTCTATACTTCCATGAGAAAAGCAGTAACTAAACTTCAAAAAATCAGTTGTCTTGTGTAAAAAAAAAACAGTAAAGCTATTCAAGTCTGCAGCTCCTGTCTGCTGGATGTAAACGTCATTGTTGAAAACAAAGATAGTATTTTCGAGTATAAGTTCAATTAATTCACATAGGAAATTGATGTTACTCACTGGACACTCAGTATTGTTACCAAGGAATCGCCTCACACAATCAGTGCCCCAATCATTGGTTTTCACTTTAAACAGTGAAGCTACATCTAGTGTGACAAAAGCATAGCTGTAATTCCCATTATACTGATCATACCAAGAAAAAGAGTCCTCTAAGAAAGACTTAGTATCTTTAAGTACTGCTGTTACAATGTTCGGAAGAGAAAAATCCATCAACAAACTGCAGTGTCTCCACTAATGCAGCATCTTCAATGCATGATAAAAGCAAAACACCAAAAATAATAGTAAATTCACACACCATAGTGACTCACATTAATTAAACATTTAAATATATGGTTGTGTATTAAAAAAAAAAACAGGCAAAAGACACATTTAACTGTAGGTTCATAGATTAGTACTAAGCTAACTGCCCTTGCAAGCCATTTTAAGCTTACCTAATTATCCCTTGTGAGACTCAAGCCCTGTACTTTGCGTTTGTAAGGCAAACACCTTAGCCATTAGGCCACCCTCCCAACCACGTTTGTAATACATACTATCAATGTTACTACTAAAATATTGCTGTTTTTTATATTAGTAATTATTCATACTAACAATTTAATAAAAAACTAAATCAATTTTTTCCAAAAAATAAGTGAATAAATGAGTAAAAAAAGCAATTTGGAAACATATTATATAAATTCATTGAGTCATGGGCTGTACATATCTCCTTATCTGGGAATGCAGCTTACTTCTTTTTTATCAAATATTTTTTTCCCACAAGATTGATCAACAGTTTATTAACCCAATTCTTTTCCAGCAGAGTGTGAGTGTGAGTGTGAGTGTGTGTGTGTGTGTGTGTGTGTGTGTGTGTGTGTGTATATCTATATCTATCTATATCTATATATATATATATATATATATATATATATATATATATATATATATATATACAGCTATATATGTAGCTATATATAGATTTATATATAGCTATACAGTGGGTATAAAAAGTTTACACACCCCTGTTAAAATGCCAGGTTTTTGTGATATAAAAAAATGAGACCACAATAAATTAAAACTTTTCCCACCTTTAATGTGACCTATAACCTGTACAATTTAATTGAAAAGCAAACAAATCTGTTAGGGGAAAAAATATAAAAAACCTTTTCCCACCTTTAATGTGACCTGTAACCTGTACAGTTCAATTAAAAAACAAACAAATTTGTAAGGAGAAAAATATAAAAAATAAAAAACGTACAATACACTGGTTGCATAAGTGTGCACACCCTTAAACTAATACTTTGTTGTGTGTGCATATCCTTAAACTAATACTTTGTCGAAGTACCTTTTGATTTAATTACAGCATTCAGTCTTCTTGGGTAGCAGTCTATCAGCATGGCACATCTAGACGTGGCAATATTTTCCCACCCTTCCTTGTAAAACCACTCCACATCTGTCAGATTGCAAGGGCATCTCTTGTGCACAGCCCTCTTCAGGTCACCCCACAGATTTTCTATTGGGTTTAGGTCTGGGCTCTAACTGGGCCATTCCAAAACTTTAATTTTCTTCTGGTGAAGCCATTCTTTTGTTGATTTGGATGTATGCTTGGGGTTATTGTCATGCTGAAAGGTGAAATTCTTATTCATCTTCAGCTTTCTAGCAGACTCCTGAAGGTTTTGGGTGAAAAGTGACTGGTATTTGGAACTCTTCATAATTCCCTCAACCTTGACTAAAGCCCCAGTTCCAGTTGAAAAAAAGCAACCCCAAAGCATTATACTGCCACCACCATGCTTCACCATGGGGATGGTGTTCTTTTGGTGATGCGAAGTGTTGTTTTTGTGCCAAACGTACCTTTTGCAATTGTGGCCAAAAAGTTCCACCTTGGTCTCATCAGATCATAACACATTTTCCCACATGCTTTTGGGAGACTTGATGTATTGCTTTGCAACTTTTAGCCGGGCCTGGATGTTTTTCTGTGTAAGAAAAGGCTTCTGTCTTCCAACCCCACCCCATAGTCCAGACATATGGAGAATACGGGAGATTGTTGTCACATGAACTACACAAACAGCACTTGCCAGAAATTCCTGCACCTCCTTCAGTGTTGCTGTAGGTCTCTTGGCAGCCTCCCTGACCAGTTTTCATCTTGTCTTTTCATCAATTTTGGAGCGATATCTAGTTCTTTGCAATGTCACTGCTGTCCCATATTTTCTCCACTTTTTGATGACTGTTTTCACTGTGTTCCATGGTATATCCAATGCTGTGGAATTTTTTTTTACCCTTCTCCTGACTGATACCTTTCAACTATGAGATCCCTTTGATGCTTTGTAAGCTCTCTGCAAACCATGGCTTTTGCTACTGTAGGCACCTGAGTAAATATCAGGAAAATCCTACTAGGACAGCTGAACTTTATTTGGGAATCAGAGTTTCTTTAATTGATGGCAGGTGTGTACCCAAGAAGACTAAATGCTGTAATTAAATTAAAAGGTGCTTCAACAAAGTATTAGTTTAAGGGTGTGCACACAGCAAAGAATTAGTTTAATACTGTGCACACTTATGCAACCAGTGTATTGGACATTTTTTATTTTTTTCTTCTTACAAATTTGTTTTTGAATTGAACTGTACAGGTTATAGGTCACATTAAAGGTGGGAAAAGGTTTGAAACGATTTGTTGTGGTCTCATTTTTGATATTACAAAAACCTGGCATTTTAATAGGGGTGTGTGAAGTTTTTATATCCACTGTATAGATGGGTTTACTACAAAATATCGAAATTCCACAATTCCAGGACTCTGAAAACAAAGGGCCAAAATCTTGAGATTGCGGAATCTTGAACTGAAGAAAAAAAAAAAAAAAGTACAACGCAAAACCAACTATACTAATGTTTATGCAAGGGGCAAGCCCCCCTGCACCCCCCACACTCCCTTAAATATACCAACTCCGAGATCGCACTACAGTGGAGTGAATGGCAAAGTTCCCGTTCCGCACTGTATGGCAATCTCCATTCACTATTTTTGAGATTCCGCAATCTCGAGATTCTGGTCGCCGATATTCAGAGTCTCGGGAGTGTGGCATTTCGATATTTAGTAGTGAACCCATGTATATATATATATATACATATATATATATATATATATATGTGTGTGTGTGTGTATGTATATATGTGTGTGTGTGTGTGTGTATATATATACACACACACACACACACATATAGAGAAAAACACATAAATCAATATATATGTATAGATATACATATATGCACATACCTGCACACATTAGTGCACACACTGTATATCTAAATTGATATATATGCATACTTGCATACACACCCAGAGACACGTACGTGCACTCACACACACACGTGTACGAACACACTCACACAGATACAGTTATGTATGTACATGCACGCACATACACACACGCACACATATATGTATATAGTTAAGAAGAAGGAAGTAGATAATATGCGAGATGAAGCACAAGCACGGGAAAACTTTTTTTCATTTATTTTAATGTGATTTTGTTCTGTCACTCTGTGTGCTGCAGCCTGGATGTGAGAAGACAGTTAAGTATTTCAAGTGTGTGTGCATGTGTGTGAGAGTGAGTTCTTGTGGACAGATGGACAATCTACTGAAAGGATCATGGGGGAAATGCTTCATTTGGTATCATTTGAATGCTTCTGCATACATGGACACTAAATGAATTATATACCATGGACACTAAATGAATTATATACTCCAACAACACTTTCGGTAGCATGTCGAAGTTTGCACGAGCACTTTTTCTGACAACAAATGAAACATTTCACCCAGTGACCCCTTCAGTAGTTTGTCCATCTCCGCACGTCACCGACACCAAATTGAACATTTCTCCCAATGATCCTTTCAGTAATTTTTCCATGTATGTCCAAGCAATTCAGTGACACCAAAAGGAACATTTCTCCCAAATGATCCCTTATGTAGTTTGCCCATGTGTGCAGAAACATATCACTGACATCAAAATAAAACACTTCCCGCACAGATGCTTGAACAAGGACTTTACTGATGACAAAATGAGTAATTTTTCCAAATGAACCCTTCTGAAGTTTGTCCCATTATTGCCAGAGACATTCACTGGCATCAAACAAAACATTTCCCCCAGCAATCATTTCAGTAGTATATCCATCTCTGCAAAGACATTTCACTGACACCAAATGAAATATTTCTCCCAATGATCCCTACAGTAGTTTGTGCATGACTGCATAAGAACTTCACCGACACCAAATGAAACATTTCCCCCCAAAATCCCTGCACAATCACTTCACTGACACCAAATGAACATTTCCCCGAATGATCCCTTGAATAGTTTGTCCATGTCTGCTTAAGCAGTTCACTGTCACCAAACGGAACATTTCCCCCAGTGATCCCTGGACAAGCACTTTTTCTGACACCAAATGAAGCATTTTCCTTAGCAACTCCTCCAGTAGTTTGTCATTGTATGCACAAACAATTGATACCATATTTAACATTTCCTGTAGCTATCCCCTCTGCTGATTTTCCATGTCTGCACAGACACCTCCCTGACACCAAATGAAACATTTCTCCCCAGTGACACCTTCAATAATTGTCCATGTCTGACTTAGCACTTTGAAATCAAAATTAAACATTTCCTCCAGTGATTCCCTTCAATAGTTTGTCCATTCATGCCCAAGCACTTCACTGTCACCAACTGAAAGATTTCCCCAACAATCCCTTCACTAGTTTGCTCATGTCTGCACAGCCAATTCACCGACAACAAATGAAGCATTTCTCTCACCAATTGCTTCAGTAGGTTCTCCATGTATACCCAAGCACTTCCTTAGCATCAAAATGAAACATTTCCATATAGACCACTTCAGTAGTTTGTTCATGTCTACACAAGTACTTTGATATCAAATGAAACTTACCCCAATGATCCCTGTAGTATTTTGTGCATGTCTGAACAAGCAATTTTACTGACACCAAATGAGTCATTTCCCTCAACGATCTCTTCATTAGTTTGTGCACACATATACAAGCATTTCATTGATAGGAAATGCAGCATTTCCCCAATGATGCATGCACAAGAATTCTCTGACATTAAATTGAACATTTTCCCCAGTTATCACTTCAGTATTTTGTACGTATCTACACAAGAACTTTTCCTGACACCAAGTAACACATTTCCCACAGCAATCCTTTCAGTAATTTAACCATGTCTGCACAAGCACTTCACCGACACCAAATAAAACATTTCCCCAGTGATCCCTGCACAAGCTCTTCACTGATGCCGAATGAAACATTTCCCCCAATGATCCCATCAGTAGTTTGTCCATGCCTGCACAAGAACTTCACTGACACCAAATGGAACACTTCCCGCAATGATCCCTGCAGTAGTTTCTCCTTGTGTCCATTCACTTCGCTGACACCGAAAGGAACATTTCCCCCAAACAATCCCTTCAGTAAGTTGTCTCTGGGTCCGCACAAGCACATCACTGACACCAAATGAAACATTTCCCTCGTGATGCCCGCACAAAGACTTCAGTGATAAAACAAGTAATTTCCTCAGATGAACTCTTCTGTAGTTTGTCCGTTATTGCTGAAGTCATTCAGTGGCACCAAATAAAACATTTCATAGGTTCATAGGTTAGTACTAGGCTAACTGCCTTTGCGAGCCATTTTAAGCCTAGCCAATTATCCCTTGTGAGATTCAAACCCTGTACCTTGTATTTGTAAGGCAAACACCTTAACCATTACACCACCATCCCCCAGTGATTATTTTAGTAGTATGTCCATGTCTGTATAGGCACTGTTACTTTCACCAAAATAAATATTTCCCCCAATGACCCACCTCTTTAGCAGTTTTTCCATGTCTGCACAAGATGTTCTTCGTGTTTCACTGTTGCAGTCGTTACATTTGGGTAATCCTGCTGGCAGGTTGCCCTCAGCCAGCCTGAATTCCAAAGTCTTGGGTCCTGCGTCGGCAGCTGTCGCCTCTTCCCAGATGTCAGGTTGTCAGGGGTATAAAAGAAGCAGCCAACGCCATTTTCTTCAGTCTTTCTTGCCGCGCGGTTCCCAAAGCAGAAGCAGTTCACAAGTGCCAGTTGGCCGACTCCTGAGATTTTCGTGTTTGAGTTTCAGATCCGAAGTCTTCAATAAAGCTAAGTGCCCCGTTGGAGAAACTTTTTTCTTGATCCAGACCGATGTCAGAAAAAGTTAATAATTGTATTTCTTGTGGAAAGCAAATACCTCATAAGGATTTTCATTCTTACTGTATTCCTTGCCTAGGCCCTGATCACAACGTTACTGGTTGTCGGTTTTATGCTAGATTTAACTAACGCACTATTAAGTGTCGGTATGATTTTGCCTTAAACTTTTTTGGACACCGGTGTAATTATCCTGAAATGTCGTCGGATAGCCATCCGACTACCGGAGTTTACAAAAAATGCAAAGAAAAAGAAAAACAACCGAGGCCCAAAATTGACGACGAAGCTTCTTCTAAGCCAGTCCCCTGTTCGCCGGTTTTCAGTGAGACGCTTTCGCAGCCCCTGACACCCGCTACTTTAGAGTCGCAGGTCGCTACCGACTCCTACGTGGAGTCAGCCATGCCGCTGGATACTCAAGGTATTGGAGCCTCGGATGCTAATCTCGCAGATGGGTCTGGAGCCGCTGAGCAGGCACCTGCTTCTGAGGGTGTATTCAGACCTAAACCTCTTTACATTAAAACGACTTCAGCATCAAAGACGAAAACTAAAGCATCTTCTAAAGCAAGGAAACAAACTCAAGAGCCACGTGGACAGGCCTCTATGCCCAAAAAGCAGATGCTCAAAATGGCCGAAGACTTGATTACCTTGATCAGGGGTTCCCATCCCCCTCCTGATAAGAGGCCTAGGCAAGAGACAGACTATGAATCTTCAGATCAGGTTTCCATTTCTTCTGATTCCTCTTCTGATCAGAAATATTCTCTTCCTCCCTATGAGAATTCTGATGCTGAAGAATCAATTCCTTCAGCTTCTCCTCCTGAGGACTACTCTTTTGGGGAAACCTTGCATACCATGAGGGAGCACTTCCACTGGGAGAGCCAAGATTTTCAGACTCTAAGAAAAGGCTCAGAGACTTCCTTTTACTTCCTCAACACAGGCCTCTGGCTATTCCACCTGTGTTGGACATTGTAGATGATGTTCAGGAACCAGATGGCAAACGTGTAACTCTTCAAACTGGTGGTGATAAAAAACAAAACGATGCAGTCATGCTCATGTAAAAAGACACTGAATTTATTGCAGAAAACAGTTAGCGCTTTCACCCGTAGGCTTCTTCAGACTTTTAATTAAAAGTCTGAAGAAGCCTACGGGTGAAAGCGCTAACTGTTTTCTGCATAAATTCGGTGTCTTTTTACATGAGCATGACTGCATCGTTTTGTTTTCTATCACCACCAGTTTGAAGAGTTACACATTTGCCATCTGGTTCCTGAACGTACTTTTATGCTGCGATTTTTCATTCTTATTTTATCGTTTTTGGGAACCAAGCCCTGTTGGTTTTGTGCTTTCTGCTTGATTAGTTATTGTAGATGATGTGTTCTCGGAGTCCAGTCTGACCCCTGACTCTTTACCTCCAGCTCCTGTTAAGCTGGACAGATACTACAGGGTCCCTGACTCTCATAATTTCCTTTTCAAAAACCCATCTGCAGACCCAGAAACTATTTCTCAGGGTCCAAAAGGTGTCAAGGCTTCTACTGCAAAAAAACCTATCCTCTCAGATAGGGATTCTAGGGCTCTGGATAGATGGAGAAAAACTATTTACACATCTGCTACTTTGGCTATAAGGGCCTTAAATTGCCATTTTCATATGCTCAAATATCAGCAATATATCATGACACTGCTTAAACAGAAAATTATGGCAAATTCAGAATGTGCAGAAAACAAAGAAATACAGGATTTATTGCATGCAGCTGAACAAGTTGGAAAGCATACTTTGTAGTGTGGTTTTGATTCTTTGGAGGCCTCCTGCAGGGCCGCTGTTACGGGTTCTGTCATTAGGAGGCATGCTTGGTTAAAAGAACAAAGTCTGCCTGACCATGTTAAAGCAAAATTATTAGATGCTCCTTTACAACATGATACCTTGTTTGGTGTTAAGGCAAAAGAGTTGTTAAAGAAAATGGAAGACAAAGCTAAATCTATGCAAACGGTCAAGGATTTCTTACAGGTACAGCCACCTAGATTTAGCAGACACTGGCCTACAAAGAATTGGTCCTTTCCAGTCTCAGACAGACCTCAAAGGGGCAGATCCAGATGCCCTAGAAGGCAGATCACAGCCACAAGGATCCTACAGGTCTAAGCAGTGGAGTGCCTCTACCTCCAAAGGTGAAGAGGACAAAACACAATCACACAGGAAACAGTCCCAATGACTTCCCCCTGCCTGCACCAAGCACTTATCTTCTGGCAGCACCCTTAGGGGGGAAAACTAGCACTTTTTTCTCAGAATTGGCACATTATAACCCAGGACATATGGGTTCTAGACATAGTGTCTCAAGGCTAAAAGTTTCATTTACATACCCTACCAAGGGCAAACGGTTGGCCAGACCTGCCAAAGAATCAATGGGCAGAGGCTCAAAAACAAGTCACAGCTCTCATGGACATGAGGGCTATTCAACAAGTGCCTCAGCAAGAGCAGGGACAAGGATTTTACTCAAGACTGTTCTTGGTACCCAGAAAGGACCAATCATGGAGACCAATACTGGACCTATCTATTCTAAACACTTTCCTGGATATATCAAAATTCAAGATGTTGACCTTACAGCAGCTTCTGCCCATGCTGGTCAGCAAGGCATTGCTCGTGACTTTAGACCTAAAAGAGGCATACCTACATGTCCCAATCAGACAAACATGCAGAAGATTCCTCAGATTCAAGGCTGTCTGAAAGCATTATCAATTCTCTGCACTGCCCTTTGGCTTGTCTACTGCACCCAGGGTCTTCACAAAGTGCCTGGCACCAGTAATTGCTTACTGCAGACTAAGAGGAATACAAATATATCCTTACTTGGACGACTGCCTCATACTAGCAGAGAACAAGGACATTCTCCTATAGCATCTGACATTTGTGATAAGACTTTTAACATGCCTAGGGTACACAGTCAACAAAAATAAATCAAAACTAGTACCCTCTCAAGAGATAATATTCCTGGGTGCAAGCTTAAATACAACTGCCCAGATGGCTTATCTCACTCCAGACAAACAAAGACAACTGACTACCTATTTCAAGAAATGGCAACAAAGGCCCAGTTATCTGCAAGAAAAATTCTGCATCCTGCATCTTACTAATTCCATATGCAAGAGTGCATATGAGGAAAATTCACTGGTACCTAAAAAGTGTCTGGACACAACATTGCCACAGTCTGGAAACAATGATTACTCTAATTCCCTGCCTGCAACAGGAGTTTCGATGGTGGGCAAAGGCTTGTCACCAAAACAAGGGCCAGCCATTCTCACTACCCCCAGCCAGGCAGAGCCTAACGACGGATGCATCAGATTATGCCTGCACATATGGCAGGAAAAGGCATTCAGGGCACCTGGTCTACAAACCAAAAGCATCTACATATTAATCAAAAAGAGATGCTAGCTGTTCAAAATGCCCTGACAGCCATCAAGGACCTACTTCATCTGGGACAACTACTGATAAAGACAGACAACACCACGGTCATATGGTACATAAACAAGCAGGGGCCACTCATTCTTATCCCCTGTGCAGACTAGCCATGTCTTTATGGGACACAGCATTGACTTACCAAGTTCATCTGCAAGCACAATTCCTGCAAGGAAAGGAAAACACTCTGGCAGACAAACTAAGCAGAAACCTCATGGATCCCCATCAGTGGCACCTGGATCCACAAGTCTTCAGAATGATAACAAAGAAATGGGGACACCTTGACATAGATCTATTTGCCTCCCCTCAAAACAATCAATTAAAAAGATTCTGCACAAGGACGTATCACAGACATGCTTGAAAAGTGGACTCCTTATCTTTCAACTGGACAAACCTTTCAGTATATGCCTTTCCTCCACTACCTCTCCTCCCCAAGGTACTCCTAAAGGTCAGGCAGGAGAAACCAAAAATGATTCTGATTGCCCCAGAATGGCCACGCCAGTGCTGGTATCCGATCTTAAGGAACTTGTCCCATTGCCCAGCCTGGACCTTACCTCAAGTACCTCATCTACTTTCCCAGCAAAACAATCAGATTCTGCACAGCCAACTCAGGACCCTAAACCTGGCAGCATGGCGGCTAATGTAGCCATATAAACCACACTTCTCAGTAAAGCTGTGATGGATGTCATTTTAGAAGCCAGAAGGCCTAGTACTAGAAAATCCTATGCTGAGAAATGGAAGAGATTTTGTGCTTGGAACCCAAGCTCAAGGAACTGATACAGCTGTCCCAATTATTCCTCAGATTTTGCAATACTTAATTGAGATGCTGGACAAAGGCCTGTCTTTCTCATTAATTAAAATCCATGCCTCTGCCATTTCGGCTCATTACAATACAGAGCCACCATTCTTTTGTCGTCCTTTACTAAGGCAGTACCTCAGAGGAGCCAAAAACATAAGGCCTCCAAGGAGAACGCCAGTACCTGCATGGGACCTCAATTATGTCTTGGAAAAACTCACCTTACCTCCTTTTAAGCCAGCTGCTACTGCAGATATAAAATTCTTATCTTGGAAAACAGCTCTGCTCCTAGCAATAACTTGTGCAAGACGAGTTTCAGAGCTACAGGCTCTCATGGCCGTGGAACCCTTTATCATTTTTTTATCCAGACAGGTTCTCTCTGAGGACAAACCCTACATTTATGCCTAAGGTGGTATCCAGTGTAGCCCTTAACCAAACTATTCATTTGACAACTTTTTATCCAAATCCACAGAACAAGGGGGAGAAAATTTTGCAATCTTTGGACGTACACAGACAACTTAGATTCTACTTGGACAAAACTAAAGATTTCAGAAAGACAGAACAATTACTAGTGGCATATCTCACAGCATCATAAAGAAAGGCTGTCTCAAAGCAGACTATTTCAAAGTGGATAGGCACTGCATTCGTTTCTGCTACTCACAGCATGGCAAACCAGTGCCTAAGGGCATTAGGCCACATTCAACCAGAGCTGCAGCCACTTCTGCAGCCTTTCTCAGGGGAATACCAACCGAAGACATTTTAGAGGCTGCCACTTGGAGTTCAGTGCATACCTTTACAAAACATTACAATCTGCCTTTTTACTCTAAATCCAGGGCAGGCTTTGCCACTGCAGTTCTGCAGGGCCTCATAGCTGCTCCTAATGCTGTTTAGCTCCAGCCTCCCACCATAGCTTTGGGACTCATCCCAAATGTAATGACTGCAACAGTGAAACACGAAGAACATAGTACAGTTGTGTACACTTACCATAAATGTAGATGTTCAAGTGTATTCACTGTTGCAGTCCAGGTTACCCACCCGCCACCCCCCTTATTTTTGCTGGACCTTATCTTTACTTCTCTAATCTATACAACCTAGGTGATGTATTTGCTTATAGATGAAGGTAAAGCTTATTTCTGGTGCATGTATGCTTTATTTACATAAATTTAGCCTACCCTTTTGGGGGCACCTGATATCTCGGGCAAGAAAAACTGAATAAAATGGCATCAACTGCATCTTTTATACCCCTGACGACCTGACGTCAGGGAAGAGGCGACAGCAACCGATGCAGGATAACCCAAATGTAATGACTACAACAGTGAATACACTCGAACATCTACATTTATGGTAAGTGTACACAACTATACTTTTCTCTTTTTCTGATGTCCCTTTTCCCTGTCGCAGCTTTCTTTATTTTAAATCTGAGCCAGGAGCTGGGGACATAGTTCCCCAATCCAATGGAAGTCAGAGGGGAACACATATCCACAGATTAGTTCATCCTGGGAGCTGAAAAAAGACTGGAGCTGTGGATTTACAGGATATTTAAAAGTAAAATGACACTCTGTGTAAGAATGAAAGTGACATGTCGAAGTGGGCATGACTTCTGTCAGCTTAACTCGGACCTGAATTTTAAACAATGGGATTGTCCTTTTAACTAAGAATTTCCTGAACTGCCTATTTTGTGGCCTTCCTGCGGTTACAGACATCAATTCATTCATTCATAAGTCAGAAGCATCTCTGTATTAAATCACAATTACCGCATTTTTCCAGGAGATTATAGTTAACAGGATTTAGAAATATATATATTTCTCTAAATTACAAAACAGAATAAATACAGTTCTCATGTCCCTGTTATGCCAGTTTATAAATGCAGCACAGCTGTGCAATTTTCATTCCAGATTTCTGAGAGCTTAAATATAGCGTACACATCTGTTATAGTCTGAATTAATAAGTAAAAATACAGATATCTCATTTTAAGTCAGTTTCTCACCAGTAACATCACAATAAGTACTTAATATTTTACATTTCAAAATACGACAAAAGTTGTGCAAGGAGTTTACCATATTGCTCAGTCTTTGAAAACACCTTTTACAACAGGTCTTTTGGTGACCTGCCTGCTATCCCCTATGCTACATTTCTGGAATCCTTTACTGTGAGGAGGTTCAATTCTGATTATTTGATTTTTACTTATCTCCTTTATAAGTCATACTTTTTGTGTCTCTTTATCGGGTCTGTGACACGACATCGAAAAGTCCTTTCATCGAATGGCTTTTAAATCGAAAATGCCATTAGTAGAAGTCGCTTTTGTGAGATCTCAGTATAGTGACGATCAGAAAATTTGCCCTTTCCCCACTGTAGTGTGATCTCGGGGTTGGTATATATATGTATTTATCGGGGAGAGTGGGGGGCACAGCCCCCCACAAAAGTGACTTGTATTAACGGCATTTTGGGTTTAAAAGCCATTCAATGAAAGGACTTTTCAATGCCGTGATAAGACCCCTCTTTATCAGTTGTACCAGTGTGCCATGCTGTCAGTAGTATAATATTGTCTGGTAACAGATGCCTGTGGTGGGGATGGTCCTGTATTACAAATGTTCTGCCGGAGACGTGCTTAAAATATATTGCTGTGGTAAAAAATTCAAATAATTTCTCTTTTGACAAAAATATGAATGAAAGGTTCAGTACAGTCCTGCAATTCATGTTTGTTTTCCCCTCTGTTTGCAGATTTGTATTTACTTTGGACTTAGGTTTCCTGTTTAGTATCTTACCAAATATTTCTATTGATAGCACTGAAAATGATGATTGGGTCTGCAGTCATAACTAGTTTGTGTTTGGGTCATGAATGCCAAGAAATTCAAAGCCTTTGAAAACCAGTAAAGCACTCTGTACTGTTAGGCAGACTGTAGACAAAATGTCTCTCTGAAGAGCAACAGTTTTAAAAGCTGTTAGACACTTTATTCTGCCACATGTTTTGTTTATAATTGTGGTGGAGAAAGCATCCAGTGGCTCTTCTACCACTGTTCTTTGATGGCTGTCACTGTCAGTTGCAAGACCCAGTCTCAACAGTGTTTAGGTATCCTTAACAAGCTTTTGTTAAACACCTCAAAACGTTGTTAGTTAGGGTCTTGCTGAAAGGATGTTCTTAACAAGCTTATCTTTTTCCCAGTTTGAGTATAATTAAAATGTGAAGTTGTGAAACTGTTGACTGATTGCATGACCAATAACTAAGATATGCTTTCCTTGCCACTTTGTCACAGATGGTAACTGGATAACACTTCTGTATAGAATGTTTATTCTGTTAGGTGGAGTGAAACAGTGTTGTACAAAAAATATTTTCAATAGAATTGTTTTACCTGAAATGGAAATATTGATGAGAATCCTGCTTGTGAGCAGACTGTGTAGCACATGTTGTAGTACAGTTGCAACCTAAAAGAAAAGCATTCTGAAGCAGTCCTTGATACAAGTCAAACAAAAGTGCTCTACAGTAAGTTGTGCCCTTCCCAGTAAAAAACATTTTCTTTTGTTTTAATTGTAGTTTTTGGCTTCTTGGTTCCACACACTTGTTTGGTTTAACAGTCAGAACCTGGTTTTATGTATTTATTCTTTCATAACTGGATAGGTGAACTAGATACATGGATCCTTTGCAGCTACAGCACAGGCTAGAAGTGTCAAGAGTACAAATGCATTACAGTAAATTCAGCAGTAGAAAGCAAAATTTAAGGTCAGCTGTAAGTATGAGAGTTTTACATTGATAGCTCTTCAACTTAGTACAGTCCTGCGCAATGCACCTGGGTGGTATTTTGCACAGGTGGATTCACAAACTCCATAAGTGGTTTGGTGGTCTTCTGTAGAATGACACTAGCAATACACAGGGTGTATATCTCTTGAGATTATTTAGTACTGCTGTAAACATCAGCCAATTTCTTAACTAACCAGTGTAAACTGAAAATGCAAAAAATGCAGAATGTGTGTGTTGAGCCATGCTGCAGACAAACCAAAGTTGTGAGAGTGATTAACGGCAAGCTAGGATTCAGTATACCAGCAGAGTTTTCTACATTAATTTGTGGTATGGAAAATTGCTGCCTTTGCTTGCCATTTTCTAGGTGCTGCACTGTATCATGTGGGCAGAGGGAGGCTGTTTTTCCTGTTCATTATCATGTAGCAGCATGGGTCTATGACCATCCATCGAATGGGCTAATTATCGAATGCAGTTCAGCGAACATTCATTCAGCGAACATTCACTTCAGCAAATGGGTGAGAAGGGGAAAGTAACTAGTTGGCCAGCATTTCCCCATCTCACACACTGCAGTACTTCGTGTGATCTCAGAGTTGATATATATAGTTGGGGGGAGGATGGGTGGGCAAAGCCCCCCCCCCCCCACCTGGCTGGGTTTGAAATACCACAGTGTGTGAGATGGGGAAGTGTTGGCCAACTAGTTACTTTCCCTGTCACATGCATTTGTGGAAGTGAATGTTCGATGAATGAACGTTCAATGAATGTGTTCAGTGATTAGCCATTCGATGTTTAGTCTGTTTGATGGATGGTCATAGATCCCAGCAGCATTGATAGGGGAGACAGAAACTGAGGGAACTTAAAATCCTTCTAAATAGGCTAACTGTAGAAATTGCTAGCAGTTTTCTTTGCTTAGAAGCAAAAACCAGTGGAGTTGCATCAGAGATTTTGACTGGGTCCTTCGCATCTCCCATTGACTGTTGAACCTCTTGAGTTTGCATTGGGTGTCTTGGACAGCTCGCATGTTATTGCAAACTAATGAGAAACGTGATACAGAAGAAAGATGGCAAAACAGTATCCTCAGGCAGTTCAAACAGTAGGCAGTAATAGGTATTGCCAGAGGTATTGTGAGGTACGAATGTCACTTTAAGGTACCAGGGAACATGGCAGAAAAGGATCGTATTATGAGCTTTTAGAAAGCTGTCAGATGCTATCTGGTAAGGGAGAAGTTGGTATGGAATAGACAGCGACAAATTATTATTGTTAAATTAAATTATTAAATTATTATTAGTCAACAAATGTAAAATAAAATAAATAAAATCATTTTGGGAATCGATGTGACCCGTGTTATACGTGAAGTATTAAATTAAGAGGTAACACTAAGTGCAGTATTGAGTTAGATATCAGTATGATTTAAAGCAGGAAGAACAGAAAGTGGTAAGTGATTGAAAAAACATCCTGACAGCTAAGAAGTTACTAAGTTAAAAGAAACTTAAGATGTGAACATTGGTAGCTCTGTAGAGGAATGTATCCCAGCTTTGTCTGCATGCGTTGTATTTTGGATACTTTCAGTAATAAACAGGCAGTATTAGTATGCAATGTTGCATACAAAGTCCTTAACGTCATGTATTACTATGTGGCATAATATGTAAATCTTTTAACTTCATGCATTAGCATGTGGCATGGTATGCGAAGCCTTTTTCCTCATGAAATATGTTGCCTTTCTAGGTGTAATGGATTACCTTACTGCAGAGATCTCTACATCTATACAGAAGAAGTTTGGATTGGTCACCTTCATTGATACACCGGGCCTGGTGGATGGTGATATGAAGTACCCCTTTGATGTGAACAAGGCTCTTGTTTGTCTTGGTATGTCTCTGTTTTATAGAAAGAACTTGTGTTGAAGAAGTATGAATTTATTGTAATTTGTAAGGAAATGTGAAGAAATTTGCTCACATTAAAGATTTAAACAAGCAGCCTCTTAAGCTGTTAGCTGATGAGGTTTTGGGTGAGATTCAGAAAGATAGTACTGTCTGTGCAAGCTTTATACACATTGCACTGGTTTAGAAAGTCTGCATAAATTTTGTACACACTGTAGAAGGTTGGGCTTTGGTGAAATTCAGATTAATTTGGAACGTATTATGGAAACCTGATAAACACTTCACTAGCATATATGGTGGAATATTTTTGTCTATTCTCATTTTTAATCCAGTTATTTTCTTGTACCTTACAACTTCTTCATTTTATTCTTACATAACCATCCTGGATCACCATCTTTTTTGGAGTTGCTATCATCTGTGTAATTATCTGTGTACCATTATGTAAAACATTTGTTCCGCATTTTCTGTTCAGGAGCAGCAGAGTGCATTGTATAAGATATCTGCTTCACAGTTCCATGGTCTGAGCTTCAAGTCTGACCTTTGGTGACTCTCTGAAGTTTTGCATGTTCTTTCTCTTTTTGTATCTGCATGGGTCTTCTGCAGGTAATGACATTTTCTTCCCACCTCCCCAAAGAAACGCCTTATTGGTTGGTTTCACTAGGTTGTACTTGTGTACATTGTGTTTACCTTTGCCATTGTGGGCAGATGGTGGCTGAAAAGGGTCCAAGAAGGACCAATTCAGTTATCTGAGGACAGACTAATCATTATTTATTGAAATCTGATTTCTGTGAAAGTTTGACTGGGTAGATACCTATTTTCAGTGGAGGCCTGGGGAGAGAAGCTTCAACGTATTACAAAAACATGTTAAGAACCATACCTTTACAATCTTCAACAATAAAACAAAGACGTTTACTTTTTAAATAATTATACCAAATTCAACATAGTAAGAATGCATTGATTAACAGTAGATATAGGCTATAAGACAATGATTTAATATTTAGAGAAATTTTAGCGAGTTTAGAGAGATTAAAGGTACGTTAGTGTAATGCAAACAGGAATTGCAGTAAGAATTGGGAAAAAGAGGGATCTGAAGTAGTTAATTTCATTTTATCTGCAACCTGTTTGGTATTTGGATCCATATCGGATCCAAGCTGGCAACTTTTCAAGCATCTGCTCCAAGCTCCTCCCCCTTACCCGTAACCCATCACCATCTCCTACCTTCCCTCAGATCTCATTTGCTGCTTTGTGTATCAGCATCAGCATCATGGTCTCTGTAGCTCTGAGCAATTAGGGTTGTAGTAAGTGTTTTTTGGAAATGTTTTTTCTTGTGTGTAGTGAGAGTTTGTCTTAGTTAGTTCCCTTTTCATCCCCCAAACGCTTGTTCATCTGAAAAAGTTTAGTTAGTGAAGTAGTTTAGTGTAGGCCCGCCCTTCCCCTTAGGTGTGCGTGGTTTTAGTGTGCTGGAGGTTAGTAGGTGTGTGTGTGTGTGTGTGTGTGTGTGTGTGTGTGTGTGTGTGTGTGTGTGTGTAGAATGGCTGATCAGCCTAAACCTACATTTAAGAAATGCACAAAGTGTGGCCATAAGCTTTCACTGACGGATGGTCACACTCTGTGTGTTGATTGTCTAGGCATTCCACATTTGTCTACCCAGTGCAGTGCGTGTGCTGGTTTTAATCCTAGGGCCTTAAAGGAAAGGAAGGCCAAACTGGTGGCTAAAGGCCTTCTCCCTGCTTTCACGCTAGGCTCGTCTTCCTCGGCCTCGGCTTCCACAACTACTGCCCAACCCCCCCCCCCCTCAGGCAGGGACTCATTCTCCCACTAGACCTGTTGTGAAGGGAATGCAAAAGGAAGAGAAAGGAAAAAAGACAGATAGAGAGAAGAAGGAGGATAGACCCCGTAAATGGTCTCCAGATCGGGAGTCCTTCCATGGCCCACCTTCCAAGGTGTCGAGACCTGTGTCTCCTCGGCTCCAATCCCCTAGATTCTCCCTGGAGCTGACGGAGCCTTCGGAACCAATGCCTTCATCCAGATCTTCGCAGCATCCAGCTAGATCTGAGTCGGTCGCTTCCTCACGCTCGACTCGGAGTCTCTCTGAAATGGATATGGACAGGATGATGAGATTTATTCAGACCCAAATCCAAATGGGAGTTTTGACAGGCCCCTCTCCCTCTGGAGGGGGGACCTCCATGCCCTTCTTTCATCCTATTTCTCCTTCCCCGATCTGGCCAGCGGTTTCAGAGTTTATGGATCCGAGGATCTTTGGAGCTGGGGATTTGGCGCTGATGGTTCCTCCAACCTCTACTCCAGCGATTACCTTGAGTTCCTTGGATCCAACCAGTTCAGATCCGAGTGGCTCTCGGGGCCAAGGATGGGGAGTTGGGGCTGAGGATGGGGAGTTGGACCCGAGAGGATGGAGGTGTCTTCGGCTCTGACTTTGTCAGATCTGAGCCATTCCTTCGGAGCTCTGGCTACCCTGGCCTCGGCCCTGATCCTCACGGTGGACCCGAGGAGAACTTACTCCTTGTTGGGTGCTAAGGAGGTGCGCTCTCCATTAGCGTTTGACGTGGTGGAGAGTGTTCTTTCCCAAGGATCGAGACCCCAACCTATTTTCTTGGATTCAACCCAGACTCCCTCGGATTTGGTTACGACTCCCTTCAGCTTGTCCCAGGGACAGCCTGTGCTAGAGGACCTCCAGGCAGTTCCCCTACAGGAACCCCCTGCGGCTCACGAGCCCTCTTCAGAAAGTCCCACCGAAGAAGGTCCTCATAAGCACATGTGTAAAAGGAGGCACCTGGACTCCCCCAAGTCCCTGACAGAAGACACTGATTTAGGTGAAGGAGAAGGTTCCCCCAGGTCACCTCCTGAGGATGCCTCCTTTGGAGCCGTCATGGAGATCCTCTGCCAGAGGGAAGGTTGATCAGCCCCAAAACCTTTTACGGACGAATCAGCGTTCCTGGAGTCTTATCACCACGTGGGCGTGGAAGGAGCCTGACACCCTAGAGCTGATATCCAAACATCCGGACAAGATCCTCTCTCCACCCTCGGACAGACAGGCCTGGTATAAAGGATCCCTTGTGGATGCTCTGATGGTTGCAGCAACCACCAAGAGGGAACTGGCTCAAGAAAGTTCCTCAGTCCACCCTTCGGACAAGGAGTCCAGGACGGTAGATCGATTTGGGAAGCAAGTGTATTCTTCAGCGACATTTTTCATCTGAGAGCTGAATTATTTGGCACACGTTATAAGACTGCAGCGAGACCTAGTCACGGGGTTAGCTGAGTCGTCTCCAGAGTCTTTGTCGCTGGAGGACAAGCATCTGTTCTCCCCGAACATGTCAAATCCGAAGTCAGTATCAAACACTTTTATGCACCTCCTTTCGCATGCTACGGAAGGAGCGGCTAGGGCGGCTGGGACCGGCGTGGCTATGAGGTGACACGCTTGGCTCAGACTGTGTCAGTTTGCGGACCCCTTCAAGGCGTCTTTCACAAATGCTCCCTTCGATGGTTCTTCTCTCTTTGGGAAGACTGTACGTGACACCCTTGTCCAGAGTGAAAAAGACGGGAAGACTTTGTCTGCCATTGGAATCCGCTTCTCTAGTCCTCAAATGTCCTTTTCTAGGAGTCAGAGAGGGCAAAAGAAAATGTGGTTCCAGAAATCACAGTTTTCTCAGGACTCTCAGGACAACTTGTCCCCTAGAGGCAGAGGGGGACATGACAGATGCCGTCCCAGAGGCAGAGGGGGTCCGAGGAACTTTGGGTCTAGGGAGCCCTTCTCGGACAGGTCCACGCAGCAGCCGTGAGGGGTTGCCCGACTGTCCTCCTCTGGAGGCAGTCGGGGGAAGATTATCTTTGCACCCAACGGCTTGGGAGTCCATAACTGCAGATTGTTGGGTGCTTCAAATAATATCCAGAGGCTACACCATCCCGTTTGTTGCCCTTCCCATCCAACCAGACCGCCTCCCAGAGGTCCCACCTGCTCAAAGGGAGACGGCAATGCTAGAGATTTCCAAGCTGCTTCTCAAACGAGCCATTGAACCGGTCCCCCTGATCAGTCTGGATCAGGTGTTTACTCCAGGTTCTTTTTAGTGCCAAAAAAGATGGGGGAACCTCAGGCCCATTTTGGACCTGTCAACCTTAAACCTGGCTGTTGCCAAACAGAAATTCTGGATGGTCACCCTGCAATCCATTTTACCTTATCTTCGAGAATGTGATTGGATGTGCTCGATAGACCTCCAGGACACTTACTACCATATCAAGATTCAAGAAGCTCCAGGAGATTTCTTCGCTTCTGGCTGGGAGTCAATCATTTCCAATTCAGAGCCCTACCCTTAGATCTCACCACAGCCCCCAGGGTGTTTACCAAGGTAATGGCAGTCGTAGCGCCTCACCTGAGACTTCAGGGAATTCAGGTATTCCCTTACCTAGATGATTGGCTCCTTACTGCTTCCACCAAGTGTCTTCTTTGCCAAGCTAGAGACTCCTTTCTTCATCTTGCAGACCAGCTAGGGATCACTATCAATGTTTCCAAGTCCCTTTTGGACCCAGTGCAGATCTTGGGCTTCATCGTGGCATGGCTGGACACCCTTCGACTGAAAGTCTTTCTTACTCCAGACAGGGTCCAGAGTCTACGGGCCCATATATCCATAGTTTTTGGCCCCAGGTTACCCAAGGCGGGCGATGTTCTCAGAGCCCTGGGCTCTATGGCTGCAGCAATCTCGATCCTCCCCTGTGCGCATCTTCACATGCAGGTTCTTCAGTGGACTCTAGCCGTACTGTGGTCTTGGCTAGATCTCCCCATGGAACATCCAGTTCAAATCAGCAAAGCCTGCAGGGCGTCACTCCTCTGGTGGGTCCAATCCCCGGAGATCGCAATGGGACACCCATTTGTTTCACCCACAGCCCAAGCCCCAGTGTCCACGGATGCTTCCCAGCTCAGGTGGGGGGGGCATTATCTGGGCAGGACGGTCCAAGACATGTGGTCCCAGATCAAGACCAGATTGCACATCAGTGTTCTGGAGATGAGAGCAGTGATTTTAGCATTGCAAGACTTCCACACTGTTCTTCCTCTGGGGACTATTGCAATTCTGTCAGACAACATGTCAGTTGTCTGGTACATCAACAAACAGGGAGGAACTAGATCTTACCTTATGTGTCTCGAGGCCATGAGATTGTGGGAGTGGGCGATCTTCACGAGTCAGTTTCTGATTGCATCGCACATCCTGGGACGCTCAACCATTTTAGCGGACAGATTGAGTCAGGCTATTCTAATGCCATGCGAGTGGTCTCTGAAGTAGTCGATAGCAGAGGAGATTTTCCTTGCGTGGGGTCAGCCTTGCGATCTCTTCGCATCTCCTTCCAACGTGAAGTGCGACGAGTTCTTCGCTGTGATTCCCTCACCAGGGGATCCCCCCAGAGATGCTCTAGTCCATGCTTGGCCTCCCGGGTTGCTTTATGCTTATCCCCCGTTACCACTCATTCCGAAGTTTCTTCAGAAAGCTTACCGACTGGGGTGCAAAGTGATCCTCATTGCCCCGTTCTGGCCTCGTCAGATGTGGTTCCCCTTCCTCTGGTCTCATGTTCTAGCTCCTCCTTGGGTTCTAGATCCCTGCCCAGATCTAATTTCTCATCCCTCGGTCACTTGTCCGCCCAACCTGGACATCCTCAAGCTGACGGCTTGGTTGCTCCAGTTTCCTTGATTGACAGGACTCCCAGTCTTTCATCTTCAGTAAAAGCTATTTTGGTGGCGTCTCACAAGGCTTCCACTAGGAAGATTTATCACAGTAAATGGAAACGATTCTCTATTTGGGCTTCTCAGAGAAACCTGGATCCTTTTACAGCCCCTGTTCCTGCAGTGTTGGATTTTTAGCCAATATTTTTCAGCAAAGGGGCTAGATGTTCATCGTGTTACCCTGCTGCAGTCATCACACTTGGGTTATCCTGCCATCAGGCGGCCCCGCAGTTGGCCTGAATTCCAAAGTCTTGGTCTGGCGTCGGTTGCTGTCGCTTCTTCCCTGACGTCAGTGCGCCAGGGGTATATGAGATGCATCCAACGCTATTTTCTCCAGTGTTTCTTGCCTCGCGGTGCCTGAAGCAGAAGCAGTTTGCAAGTGCCAGTCGGCCGACACCTGAGATTTTCGAATCGAGTTTCAGTCCGAAGTCTTCAAAGCTAAGTACCCCGTTAGGGAACCTTTGCTTGCCTCAGTCCGATGTCAGAAAAAGTTAACAATTGCATTTCTTGTGGGAAGCAAATACCTCATAAGGACTTTCATTCTTTTTGTATACCTTGCCTAGGCCCAGACCATGACGTCACTGGTTGTCGGTTTTGTGCTAGGTTCAATAAGCAAACTATAAAGCGACACTTTGATTTTGCACGACACTACTTCGGTAGGAAATTTAATTACATTATGCTGTTGGAGCAACCGACTACTGGCGTGCATAAAAAACGCAAAGAAAAAGGAAGGCAGCCTAGATCCAAGCCAGACTCTGAGCCCTCAGCTGGGCCGGTCGCCGGTTCTCCGGTTTTCAGTGAGGCGCCTACGTAGCCCCTGGCTACCGCTGAATTGGATCTCCAGACCGCTTCGGATTCTCCAGCAGAGAGTTCTAGGCCGACGCAGCCATTTTCTTTAGGCCCTACCAACGATATTGCAGAAGGAGAAGCCGGTGCTGTAGAAACACCTTCGGTTTCTGAAGGTGTCTTCAGACCGACTACTCTCACCATAAAATCTTATGCTAGGCTTAAGACTCCTCTAAAACCAAAAAAAAAAGACTTCAGTCTCCAGGTCAAGGCCCTATGCCTAAGAAACAGATGCTTAAAATGGCTGAAGATTTGATTTCTTTGATCAGGTGTTCCCAACCCCCCCCCCCCCGACAAAAGGCCTAGATGAGGAGGATTATGCCTCCTCTGATTAAGTGTCTGTTTCCTCAGGCTCCTCTAAGGAACAGGATTACTCCTTTCCCTCTTATGAAGATTCTGATGCTGAAGACTCCATTCCCTCAGCTTCTCCCCCTGAAGATTATTCCTTTGGGGAAACCTTACATACCATGAGGGAACATTTCCACTGGGAAGGTCAGGACTACTCCGACTCAAAGAAAAGGCTCAGAGAGTTTCTTTTACTCCCCCAGCACAGACCTCTTGCTATCCCCCCAGTTTTAGACATTGTGGATGATGTTTTCTTAGAATCTAGTCTAAATCCAGATTCTCTGCCTCCTGCTCCAGCCAAACCAGATAGATACTATAGAGTGCCTGACTCACACAAATTCCTATACAAAAGCCCTGTTGCTGATCCAGAGACAATCTCCCAGGGTCCCAAAGGGGCTAGGGCTTCTATGGCTAAAAATCCTGTACCCTCTTAAAGGGACTCCAGAGCACTAGATAGGTGGGGGGAGAAGGTTTACACCTCAGCTACTCTAGCTATGAGAGCACTAAATTGTCAATTTCACAAGCTTAAATTCCAGCAATTCCTAATGTCTCAAATAAAACAAAAGATGGAAACACACCCTCAACAGTCTGAATTCAAGGAAATGCAGGATCTGTTGCATGCAGTTGAACAGGTGGGCAAACATACTTTACAATGTGGTTTTGATGCCTTGGAAGCTTCCTCTAGAGCAGCTGTTAGTGGGTCTGTTATACGTAGGCATGCTTGGTTAAAGGAACAATCTCTGCCTGATCATGTTAAAGCAAAGTTACTAGATGCACCCTTACAGCAAGATGTCTTATTTGGGGTTAAAGCAGAGGAGGTTTTAAAGAAAATGGAGGATAAGGCAAAATCTATGCAGACGGTCAAAGATTTCTTACAGGTACAGCCCCCACGCTTCAGCAGAAATTGGCCAACAAACAAATGGTCCTTTCCAGCTTCTGACAGACCACAGAGGGGTAAATACAGGCGCCCAAGGGGCAGAGGACAAGCACAAATCCCTTACAAACCTCGCCAATGGGGCACTGCAACACAGAAGGGAGGAGAAGACAGGTCCCAAACTACTAGAAGGCAAACACAATGACTTAAACCTCAAACTGCCAAACAAAACTCTCTTGGCAGCTCCCTTGGGAGGAAAATTAGCACTTTTTGCAGACAAGTGGCACATCGTCACGAAGGACAAATGGGTCCTAGACATTATCTCACAAGGATACAGATTCCATTTCCATACGTTGCCAAGGATAAAAGGAATGCCAAACCTGCCACAAAATCAATGGGCAGAGGCACAAAACAAATTTCAGCTCTCCTGGACATGAGAGACATTCAACTGGTACCTACACAGGAGCAAGGCCAAGGATTTTACTCAAGGCTCTTTCTAGTCCCCAGAAAGGACAGTGCTTGGAGACCCATTCTGGACCTTTCAGTTTTAAACACCTTCTTGCAAGTACCCAAATTCAAGATGCTAACACTACAGCAGCTTCTTCCCCTGTTGGGCAAGAAAGCTTGGCTAGTAACGTTGGACCTCAAGGAGGCATACCTGCATGTCCCTATCAGACAAAATTGCAGAAGATACCTCCGTTTCATTGCAGGTTCAACCCATTACCAATTCTCTGCACTGCCCTTTGGCTTATCTACTGCGCCCAGGGTCTTCACAAAATGTCTGGCACCAGTAATTGCATACTGCAGACAAAGAGGAATTCAAATATACCCATACCTGGACGACTGCCTCATCCAAGCAGAAAGCAAGGACATCCTCTTACAACACCTGGCTTTTGTAAACATCTTCTAAGTTGCCTAGGGTACACAGTAAACGAAAAGAAATCAAAACTAGTGCCCTCACAAAATATGACATTCCTGGGTGCCAGTTTGAATACAACGGCCCAGATGGCTTATCTGACGCCAGACAAACAGCTATAATTAACTCAATACTTCAGAACAATGGCAACAAAGACCCAATTCCCTGCAAGAAAAATTCTGCAGGCCTTGGGCTTCATGGCAACTTGCATACTACTAATATCATTTGCAAAACTGCATATGAGGAAATTACAATGGTACCTAAAAAGTGTATGGACTCAACACAGCCACAGCTTGGAAACAATGATACCTCTCATTCCCTGCCTTCAACAGGAGTTTCTATGGTGGTCACAGGCATGTCACCTCAACAAGGGTCAGCCTTTCACCTTACCCCCAGCCAGACAAACTATGACAACAGATGCATCTGACTATGCCTGGGGGGCACACATGGCAGGACGGTGCATTCAAGGCATATAGACTGCAGATCAAAGGAATCTGCACATCAATTAAAAAGAAATGCTAGCTGTACAAAATGCTCTGACAGCCTTCAAGGACCTCTTACATCCAGGACAGCTTATCATAAGGACAGACAACACCACAGTAATGTGGTACATAAACAAGCAAGGGGGTACACACTCCTACCCTCTATGCAGGCAAGCAATGACCTTGTGGAACCCAGCACTGGCTTACCAAGTTCAATTACAAGCCCAATTCCTGCCAGGAAAAAAGAACACATTGGCAGACGACCTAAGCAGAAACATCATGGATCCCCACGAGTGGAAACTGGATCCACAAGTATTTGCAATGATAACTCAAAAATTGGGGCTCCCAGACATAGACCTATTTGCCAGCCCTCAAAACTATCAGCTAACAAAATTTTGCACAAGGACATTTCACCATCAAGCTTGGAAAGTGGACGCATTCTCATTCAGTTGGAAAATGCTGACAGTATATGCCTTTCCTGATAAAACAATGATAAAACAAATACCGCAGCACACTAAAGGTCCCCAAGTGAACAATGAGAAATATGGTGCAAAAAACACTGTAGGACCCACCACGATGAAGTGAAGATTCAGTCAAAGAATACACAGCATGAATCCAACAAGACGTTTTATTAGGAGATAACACTAGATAAGCGCTTTCGCGTACCTTGGCGTACGCTTCTTCAGATCAATGTTAGAGTAAAAGCCATCCATTTAAATACTGTTACAATGGAATCAATTATCCAATTAATCTATTAATCTATGTTTCTAGCACTCAACCTTAAAGATACATACACACTACATGACAAAAAAAGTTAAATAAAATACATGAATCAATACATATAAACTTATAAATATAAATAAATAAATAAATAAATATATATACCTTTATATCTTAATCATCTTAAAAGCAAACAAATGAACTTAATAAAATCAAGCATGAATTGTCTTTATTAGAGTGAGAGAAATAAAATATTAATCTATTTTCATGAAAACAACTATTGATATTCATGAAATACTATAAATCAACTAAAGAAATATAAAATATGTCTATATATGTACATGTAAAGTGTGTAATAATATAATATAATAATATATATATTATATACATATAAATATATCTTCTATCTTTCTTGATAAACAAACATCTTTTGACACCTAGTTGTTTGTTAAATACATATAATATAATACTGTTAATTATGAAATTATGTATACAATGTATTTTTTTTTTTTAACCCGAAATATATATATATTATAAAAAAAACTTCAAAAAAAAATAATAAAAAAAAAAATAAATATATAAAATAAATATAAGATAAAAAAAATTGATTGATTTCATAAAAAAACTCATGTATCAACATCCACCTTATAACATTACTAGATGATTCTGTGGCTATATCTATAGAATGTAAAAAAATAATATGTATAAAAATATATATTTACTTTCTTCATTTCTTCAAAACATGTGAAATTGAGCAGAGGCATATGTGCTCTTAGTTTATAAATAAAAAAAAATTCAAATTTCTTTCTTCTTATCTTCTCCTCCTCTCCTCTCTCTCTCTCCTTTAACTATCTGAAGACTGAAAAGCTAAAAGTAAAAGTGTGGTCTTGAAAGGCTATAATGTGCTTAGCATTCTGCTCCTTCTCTTCTTCTCTGTCGATGTCAAATGTGATTATATAATCTCTTTTTAAAGGGTACAATGTTCACATTTGTGTTTTTACAACTGCAATGAACCCTTGGTTTAAAAGTGAGGTTTAATGTGGGATGAACAAAGTCTTGTTCTTTACTTATATACTTGCAAGTGTTACAATGCATGCATGGGTAAGTACCTCGCATATTTACTTTGCCTGGAATTGTCAACATTAGAATGGATTTTATGTGTTGGATATGGATATGTTGATATAATCGTTTAACAAGTATATGCTTTATGTATTTAACAACTAGGTTCGATAGTCAAAGATGTTTATCAGGAAAGTGTTAGATAGGACTATATTTATATGTATATTTATACTTACATTTATATTATGTTATTACACACTTTACATGTACATATATAGACATATATTTTATGATTTCTTCATCCTTTTTACTAGTACATATTTATACTACAACAATAATAACATTAGTTGATTTATAGTATTTCATGAATATCAATAGTTGTTTTCATGAATTCGTTAATATTTGTTTATCTCACTCTAATTTTAAGACAATTCATACTTAGAATTATGATTCATTGTTGCTTTTAAGATGATTAAGATATAAAGGTATATATATTTATTTATTTATTTATTTATATTTTATTTATTTTTTTTTGTTTGTTTAAACTTTGATGTGTAGTGTGTGTGTGTCTTATCTTTGAGGTTGAGTGAAACATAGATTAATTAATAGATTATTATATAATTGATTCCATTGTATAGTATTTAAAATGGATGCTTTTACTCTAACATTGGTTGGATGCTGTGTATTCTTTGACTGAATCTTCACTTCATCGTGGTGGGTCCTACAGTGTTTTTTGCACCATATATGCCTTTCCTCCATTACCCCTTCTCACAAAGGTGTTGCTAAAAGTCAGGAAGGAGAGACCCCGAATGATACTCATTGCCCCAGACTGGCCACGCCAGCACTGGTACCCACTATTAAGGCATATGGCCCAGGGCCCACCATGGATTCTACCACAAATTACCCATCTGCTCTCACAGCAAGACAATCAGATTCTACACAGCCAACTCAAAACCTTAAACTTGGCTGCATGGCAAATCACCTAAGCAACCAGGCAGCTCCTCTCTCACAAGCTGTTATGGATGTTATTCTGGAGGCCAGGAGGCCCAACACCAGGAAAGCTTACTCAGACAAATGGAAAAGGTTTTGCACCTGGAACCAAGCTAAAGGCCATAATACCCTTCAGCCTGACATACCTCAAATTCTGCAATATTTAACTGAGATGTTACACAAAGGGCTTTCTTTGTCATCTATTAAAATCCACGCCTCAGCTATTTCAGCTCACTACAACACGAATCCTCCCTTATTTTCTCATCCACTCTTAAGGCGGTTTCTCAGAGGGGCCAAAAACATTAGGCCTCCCAGGAGAGCACCAACACCTACTTGGGACCTCAACTTTGTTCTGGAAAAACTTACGCTACCTCATTTTGAGCCAGCTTTCTCAGCTGACTTAAAGTTTATATCATGGAAGACTGCCCTGCTGCTAGCAATTACTTCAACGAGAAGAGTTTCAGAGCTTCAGGCACTAATGGCAGTAGAACCTTTCCTCATTTTTCATCAAGACAGAGTTTCTCTACGAACTAACCCCTCCTTTATGCCTAAGGTGGTATCCAGTGTGGCTCTAAATCAAACCATCCATTTACCCACCTTCTTTCCAAATCCACAGAACAAAGGAGAAAGACTCCTACATTCCTTGGACATTCACAGGCAGCTATATTACTGCTTGGATAAAACTAAGGTTTTCAGAAAATCTGACCAGCTTTTTGTATCCTGTGCTACAGCATCACAAGGAAAGGCTATCTCAAAACAGACCATTTCCAAATGGATAGGACATTTCATACATTTTTGCTACACCCACCATGGAAAACCAGTTCCTGCTACTATAAGGCCCCACTCTACCAGGGCAGCAGCTACATCTACAGCCTTCCTCAGGGGGGTGCCATCCAAGGATATTCTAGAAGCTGCAACTTGGAGTTCAGTACACACCTTCGCCAAACATTACCACTTTACTCTAAGTCTAGAGCTGGCTTCGCCACTGCAGTTTTGCAGGGCCTTCTAGCCTCCTCTAACCCTGTTTGACTCCACCTCCCATCCTTAGCTTTGGGATTCTACCCAAGTGTGATGACTGCAGCAGGGTAACGCTATGAACATAGTACAGTTTTGTACCTACCATAAGTGTAGATGTTCGAGTGTATACCCTGCTGCAGTCCAGGTTACCCTCCCTCCATCCCCTCTGACCTAACTAAGACCTTTCTATACCTTAAAATCTGTTACAACCTTTGTGGTGTATTTGCTTATAGCTGAAGGGATTTTTTGTTTATGCTACACTTTTTATTATTGGTACGATCTACTGACCACCATTTGGGGGGGGGGCACCTAACATCTGGGGCAAGAAAAACTGAAGAAAATGTCGTCGGATGCCTCTCATATACCCCTGGCGCACTGACGTCAGGGAAGAAGCAACAGCAACCGACGCCGGACCAAGAACTTGGAATTCGGGCCGCCTGACGGCAGGATAACCCAAGTGTGATGACTGCAGCAGGGTATACACTCGAACGTCTACATTTATGGTAGGTACAAAACTGTACTTTCCTCCACTGTGAAAGTGCAACTGGTAGCTATTTCAAATTTCCACGTCAGCGAAAACATGAATGCCCTGGCCTCTTGTAGACTGTGTAAGGCTTTCCTTAAAGGCACCTTTTTTTGCGTCCTCCTATTATGGACTCTGTTCCTCCTTGGGACCTTACCTTGGTTGTCCAGGCTTTAGTTGCTCCCCCTTTTGAACCTGCAGCATCAGTAGATTTTAAGTTCTTATCCTGGAAGACAGCCTTCCTAGTGGCCATTACGTCGGTTAGGAGGGTTTCTGAGATTCAGGCTTTGTCTGCCATGCCCCCTTACTTGATCTCCCATAAGGACAGGGTTTCTCTCCGCACAAACCCTTCTTTCTTACCAAAAGTGGCTTCTGAATCAAACATTAATCAAACAATTAACCTGCCTGCTTTCTTTCCAAACTTTCAGAACAAGGATGAATATAAACTGCATTTGCTAGATGTTCATAGACACCTTCGTTTTTATTTACATAGAACAAAGCCCTTCTGTAAGTCTGACCAGCTATTTGTGTCTTTTTCTAAACCCTTTCTGGGTAAAGCCATCTCCAACGTTTCCTTAGCTAGATGGATTACACAATGTATTTTGCAAATTTACAAAGACAAAGGTCTGTCCCTGCCTCTTCTGCTTCCTTTTAGTCTAGGGTCTCATTGGACAACATTTGTGCGGCAGCAATTTGGGCAAGGTCACATACCTTCATTTCTCATTATATGTTGGATTTGTTCTGCAGAGGGAGAGCATCCTTCGGCTCTGCAGTGCTCAGGAATATTCTTCCATAAGGGCCTCCCAGGAGTTTGAGTAGCTAAGGACTCGCAGGTTGCAGATAAAATGAAGTTAACTACTTCAGATAAAGAAGTTATGTACTCACCATAAAGCTCCATCTGGGTAGATGTTCTTCGTGTTTCACTGTTGCAGTCGTTACATTTGGGTAATCCTGCTGGCAGGTTGCCCTCAGTCTGCCTGAATTCCAAAGTCCTGGGTCCTGCCTCGGCTGCTGTCACCCCCTCCCTAACGTCAGGTCATCAGGGGTATAAAAGAAGCAGCAGACACCATTTTCTTTAGTCCTTCTTGCCATACGGTGCCCGAAGCAGAAGCAGTTCACAAGTGCCGGTCGGCCGACTCCTGAGATTTTCGTGTTCAAGTTTCAGATCCGAAGTCTTCAATAAAGCTAAGTACCCCCATTGGGGAAACTTTTTTCTTGCTCCAGACCAATGTCAGAAAAAGTAAATAATTGTATTTCTTGTGGAAAGCAAATACCTCATAAGGAATTTCATTCTTACTGTATTCCTTGCCTAGGCCCTGATCACAACGTTTCTGGTTGTCGGTTTTGTGCTATTTAAGCAACGCACTATTAAGCGTCGGTATGATTTTGCTGTAAACTATTTTGGACACCGGTTTAATTATCCAGAAATGTCGTCGGATAGCCATCCGACTACCGGAGTTCACGAAAAACACAAAGAAAAGGAGAGAGATAGACAACCGAGGCCCAAAACCGACGACGAAGCTTCTCCTAAGCCAGTCTCTGGTTTGCTGGTTCTCAGTGAGGCGCTTTTGCAGCCCCTGACATCCGCTACTTTAGAGTCGCATGCCGCTACCGACTCCCATGTGGAGTTGGCCATGCCACTGGAAACTCAAGGTATTGGAGCCTCGGATACTATTCCTTCAGGTGGGTCCGGAGCCGCTGAGCAGGCACTGGCTTCTGAGGGTGTATTCAGACCTAAACATCTTTACATTAAACCGACTTCAGCTACAAAGGCAAAGACTAAAGCACCGTCTAAAGCAAAGACACCAACTCAAGAGCCACGTGAACAGGCCTCTATGCCCAAAAAACAGATGCTCAAAATGGCCGAAGACTTGATTACCTTGATAAGGGGTTCCCAACCCCTTCCTGATAAGAGGCCTAGGCAAGAGACTGACTGTGAATCTTCAGATCAGGTTTCAATTTCTTCTGATTCCTCTTCTGATCAGGAATATTCTCTTCCCCCCTATGAGGGTTCCAGTGCTGAAGAATCTATATTTTCAGCTTCTCCTCCAGAGGACTATTCTTTTGGGGAAACCTTGCATACCATGAGGGAGCATTTCCACTGGGAGAGCCAAGATTTTCAGAATCTAAAAAGAGGCTCAGGGATTTCCTTTTACTACCTCAACACAGTCCACTAGCCATTCCCCCAGTGTTAGACATTGTAGATTATGTGTTTTCGGAGTCTTACCCCTGACTCCTTACCTCCAGCTCCTGTTAAGCCTGACAGATATTACAGGGTTCCTGACTCTCATAAATTCCTTTTTAAAAACCCTGCTGCAGACCCAGAAACTGTTTCACAGAGTCCCAAAAGAGTTAAGGCTTCTGCTGCAAAAAAACCTACCCCCTCTGACAGGGATTCTAGGGCACTGGATAGATGGGGAAAAAAGGTTTACACATCTGCTACCTTGGCTATAAGGGCCTTAAACTGTCAGTTTCATATGCTCAAATATCAGCAACATGTTATAGCATTGCTTAAACATAAAATGTTATTAAACTCTGAATGTGCAGAAAAACAAGGAAATGCAGGATTTATTGCATGCAGCTGAGCAAGTTGGAAAGCATACTTTGCAATGTGGTTTTGATTCTTTGGTGGCCTCCTGCAGGGCCACAGTTACGGGTTCTGTAATTAGGAGGCATGCTTGGTTAAAGGAACAAAATCTGCCTGATCATGTCAAAGTTAAATTATTAGACGCACCTTTACAGCATGATACTTTGGTGTTAAGGCAGAAGAGGTATTAAAGAAAATGGAGGACAAAGCTAAATCTATGCAAACTGTCAAAGACTTTTTAGAAGTACAGCCACCTAGGTTTAGTAGAGACTGGCCTACAAAGAATTGGTCGTTTCCTGTGTCAGACAGACCTCAAAGGGGCAGATCCAGACGCCCTAGAGGCAGATCCCAGCCGCAAGGTTCATACAGATCAAAGCAATGGGGTGCTTCTACCTCCAAAGTTGGAGAAGACAAAACACAACCATACAGGAAACAGTCCCAATGACTTCTCCCTGCCTGCACCAAGCACTTATCTCCTGGCAGCACCCTTTGGGGACAATTAGCACTTTCTTTCTCAAAATTGGCACATTATAACCCAGGACAAGTGGGTTCTAAATATCGTGTCACAAGGCTACAAGTTCCACTTCCATACCCTGCCAAAGGCAAACGGCTGGCCAGATCTGCCAAAAAATCAATGGGCAGAGGCACAAAAACAAGTCTCATCCCTCATGGACATGGGGGCCATTCAACAAGTACCAGAGCAAGAGCAGGGACTAGGATTTTACTCAACTGTTCTTGGTACCCAGAAAGGACAAGGCATGGAGACCAATACTGGACCTATCTATTCTGAACACATTCCTGGATATACCAAATTTCAAGACATTGACTTTGCAGCAGCTTCTGCCCATGCTGGACAAGAACGCTTGGCTTGTGACTTTAGACCTAAAAGAGGCATACCTGCATGTCCCAATCAGACAATTATGCAGAAGATACCTCAGATTCAAGGCTGGCTCAATGCATTACCAATTCTCTGCACTGCCCTTTGTCTTATCTACTGCGCCCAGGGTCTTTACAAAGTGCCTGGCACCAGTAATTGCATACTTCAGACAAAGAGGAATACAAATATATCCTTACTTGGACAACTGTCTTATTCAAGCAGAGAACAAGGACATTCTTCTACAGCATCAGGCGTTTGTGAAAAGACTTCTAACATGCCTAGGGTACACAGTCAACGAAAAGAAATCAAAACTAGTACCTCTCAAGAGATAATATTCCTGGGTGCAAGCTTAAATACAACTGCCCAGATGGCTTATCTCACGCCAGACAAACAAAGGCAACTGACTACCTATTTCAAAATGTTGGCAGCAAAGGCCCAGTTATCTGCAAGAAAAATTCTGCAGGCTTTGGGCTTCATGGCATCCTGCATCTTACTAATTCCATATGCAAGACTGCATATGAGGAAAATTCACTGGTACCTAAAAAGTGTCTGGACACAACATTGCCACAGTCTGGAAACAATGATTACTCTAATTCCCTGCCTGCAACAGGAGTTTCGATGGTGCATCTACATATCAATCAAAAAGAGATGCTAGCTGTTCAAAATGGCCTGACGGCCTTCAAGGACCTACTTCATCAGGGACAACTACTGATAAAGACAGACAACACCACGGTCATGTGGTATATAAACAAGCAGGGGGGCACACATTCTTGCTCCCTTTGCAGACTAGCCATGACCTTGTGGGACACAGCTTTTACTTACCAAGTACATCTGCAGGCACAATTCCTGCCAGGAAGGGAAAATACTCTGGCAGACGAGCTAAGCAGAAACCTCATGGATCCCCATGAGTGACAGCTGGATCCACAAGTCTTCAGCATGTTAACAAGGAAATGGGGATGCCCGGACATAGATCTATTTGCCTTCCCTCACAACTACCAACTAAAAAGATTCTGCACAAGGATTTATCACAGACAAGCATGAAAAGTGGACGCCCTGTCTTTCAGCTGGAAAAACCTATCAGTATATGCCTTTCCCCCACTGCCTCTCCTCCCCAAGGTACTCCTAAAGGTCAGACAGGAGAAGCCAAAGATGATACTGATTGCCCCAGACCTGCCCCGCCAGTACTGGTATCCAGTCCTAAGGAACTTATCTCAATGTCCAGCTTGGACCTTACCTCAAATACCTCATCTACTGTCCCAGCAAAACAATCAGATCCTGCACAGCCAACTCAGGACTTTAAACCTGACAGCATGGTGGATAATGTAGTCATACAAAACACACCTCTCAGTAAAGCTGTGATGGATGTCATTTTGGAAGCCAGAAGGCCTAGTACTAGAAAATCTTATGCTGGATAATCAAAGAGATTCTGTGCTTGGAACCAGGCACAAGGAACTGATACAGCTGTGCCAAATATTCCTCCGATTTTGCAATACTTAACTGAGATGCTGGACAAAGGCCTGTCTTTTTCATCTATTAAAATTCATGCCTCTGCCATTTTGGCTCATTACAATACAGAGCCACCAATCTTTTCTCATCCCTTATTAAAGCAGTACCTCAGAGGAGCCAAAAATTTAAGGCCTCCGAGGAGATTACCAATGCCTGCATGAGACCTCAACTGTGTCTTGGAAAAACTCACCCTGCCTCCTTTTGAACCAGCTGCTACTGCTGATATAAAGTTTTTATCTTGGAAAACAGCTCTGCTCCTAGCAATAACTTCTGCAAGATAAGTTTCAGAGCTACAGGCACTCATAGCTGTGGAACCTTTTATCATTTTTTTATCCAGACAGGGTCTCTCTGAGGACAAACACAACATTTATGCCTAAGGTGGTGTCCAGTGTGGCTCTTAACCAAACTATTCATCTGCCAACTTTTTATCCAAATCCACAGAACAAGGGGGAGAGAATTCTGCATTCTTTGGATGTACACAGACAGCTTAGATTCTACTTGGACAGAACCAAAGTTTTCAGAATGACAGAGCAATTACTAGTGACATATACTGCAGGATTACAGGGAAAGGCTATCTCAAAGCAGACTATTTCAAAGTGGATAGGCCACTGCATTAGTTTATGCTACTTACCCCATGGCAAGCCAGTGCCTAAGGGCATTAGGCCACATTCAACCAGAGCTGCAGCCACTTCAGCAGCCTTTTTCAGGGGAGTACCAACCAAGGACATTTTAGAGGCTGCTACTTGGAGTTCAGTGCACACCTTTACAAAGCACTATCATCTGCCACTCTTCTCTAAATCCAGGGCAGGCTTTGCCACTGCAGTTTTGCAGGACCTCATAGATGCTCCTAATGCTGTTTAGCTCCAGCCTCCCAACCATAGCCTTGGGACTGTACCCAAATGCAATGACTGCAACAGTGAAACACGAAGAACATAGTACAGTTGTATACACTTACCATAAATGTAGATGTTCGAGTGTATTCACTGTTGCAGTCCAGGTTACCCACTTGCCATCCCCCTTTCTTCTGATGAAACCTATCTTTCCTTCTCTGATTTATACAACCTGTGTGGTGTATTTGCTTGTAGATGAAGGTAAAGTTTATATTGGTGCATGTATTTTTATATATATAAATTTTGGCTACCCTTTTAGGGGGGCACCTGACATCTGGGGTAAGTAAAACTAAAGAAAATGGCGTTGGCTGCTTCTTTTATACCCCTGACAACCTGGCGTCAGGGAAGGGGCGACAGCAGCCGACGCAGGACCCAGGACTTTGGAATTCAGGCTGACTGAGAGCAACCTGCCAGCAGGCTTACCCAAATGTAATGACTGCAACAGTGAATACACTCGAACATCTACATTTATGGTAAATGTACACAACTGTACTTTACACTTCATTTTTCTACAACCTTTCCACCCTCCTTCCCCCAAACCTTCTCATGGTTTATTGCAAGTTGAGTTGCTGATTGGCTGAGTAGTGGCAAACTCTATCTGAGCTCGGAGCAGATGCTTGAAAAGTTGCCGGCTCAGATCCGAATACCCCACAGGTTGCAGAAGAATGAAGTGTAACTACTCAGATGGAGCGTTATGATAAGTACATGACTTCTTTTTATGGTATATTTAGTTAGAGAGTCAGGGAAGAAATTGATTGAAGTAAGGAAGGGATTGAAGAAGAGGGAAGTAAGGAGGTATATACGGTATGAATAAAGTCAAAGATTAAGTCATATGATGAAGTAGCGCCTTGTCTGCTTCTTATTTGTGTTGTACTGTAACACAGGTGTATCATACATTAGTAACAGTGGGGTGTACTAATAGCTGTACAAGACAGTGAAGCCCCCTAAGGTGACAGAACCCTGTACTTTTTTTAATATCTGAGTATGAGGCACAGATTGGATGCAGTGAGCAGGAATGATTCATGAACAGACTGCAGTTCTGTAAATTTCTGAACTGTATTGCCGATTCCTGTGTAGTAGTGGTAGCAGCAGTGCTCTGTACTGTATACAGCCATCTCCTGCACAGGGCACTGCAAACTCTACTCTCAGACAGCTGTGTGCTATCAGAAGAGGCTTAACACAGTAAGTTAAAGCTATGAGCTACTGTGACTATGGCACATCACCTGTAGTCCTAGGCTACTTCCACGCCACTAGGAAGCATCACCCTGTAAAATTGGGCTGCTTTTCTCACTCACCCCTTGCATAACTGAGCTATTTTCTTTCCATTACGGGGCATCACACTGTAACCTTGGGCTGCTTCCCTCTCTCACACCTTGCATACTGTTTGTCTCTAAGGAAGCCTTAGCATGTCACTAGACAGTGTTCTCAGATCACAGCTGACATGAGTTATGTCCTTTAGCAACCCCCCCCCCCCGACTTTACTACTTCTGTGCTGTTTGTTGCATAGGTACACAGCCTGCTGTACTGCATGCCTTGTAAGTGAAATAACCCCCACACCACCTCTGAATCTTTCTGAGTAATGTGTGAGGATGCACAACCCACAGTGTTGTACATGCTTGAACTAGTATAACCCCCCCCCAAGTATCTCCTGCACAGTTTACCACGCTAGAGAGCCACCCTGCTATTTTCTTGCCTGCTGCCATTCCCCGAACATCATGCCTTTATTTGTGGTGTCTTGCACACCATTAAGTATGTGCTGCACCAAGCTGTGAGTGCACTGTTCATTTTACTGTATGATGCACTGATTGTGTATTATCAGACACAAGACTGTGTGAATTGTACATGCATCTCTCAGTCCTGCAGATGTGATGTCCTCCATGCCATGCTTGGTTTGCCCCATGTAAGTTATTTTAGAAGCTTGACGTATGTGTAAATATACTATCTCTGAATCTCTCCTCTGTATCAGAATTGCGAAGGTGTGTCAAACTTACACACTCTGAACAAAACCTTATGACTCAAGTACGACATACAAGAACTTCTCACTGAGCATTGAACTTCATGCACAAGTGTCATTTTCATGTTGCCTGCTGTTAGTTAGCCTGGACATCAGTTTGTAGGTATGTCACTGCTGACTTCATTATTTTTGGTACCTTGTCAGAATTTAAAGTATTTTCTTCACATTGAGCAAAAGTGTTATTAATAAAGTGTGTTGCTGAAGATTGTTAGTTTAATTAAGCTTGTTATTTAGACATTCTGATAGGTTTGTGGAATGTGAAAATTAGGTGTCACGCAGTATGGAGTGTTCCAAGAAGTATGATATTGTCACATAAGCAGAGTCTATGATGGCAGATAAGGGTCACTAGGTCCTCCCACTCCTCCCACATGCTTGTCTATTGAATACGTATAATATAATAAGACTAAGCCATAAGTAAAAGTGGGACAAAGGCCCAAAAATAGGGAACATTTTTAAATATTGCTCCTACAGACTTGAAAGTTGATGTAATTTATTTATTTATTTGACATTTGTTAACCGGGATAGTCCATATGAGCAAAAGCTCTTTTTCAGTGGAGGCCCGGGGAGAAAAGCTCCACAGTACAAGCAAGCAAGAAAATTTACAAAATTGAAGATGGATACAGTGAAAAATTTACAATAAAACAGTTAAGCAAATGTAGATAAAGCTCCACAGTACAATATAGTAAGAGGCAGTATAACATTGATGAAAAACATAGCAAAGAAATATACAATAAAACATTTGAATGAATTTACATAACACAGTGGGTATACATTAGCATGAATTTTCTGAAGGGTAGGAAGTCTGAAACTGAAGTCTTTATTTTCTGATTTCAATCTGTAATGAGTTGTCACTAATTTGCCAGAAAACCACACTTTTATGAAAAGAGGACCAAAAATGTGAGGCAAAAATCTGGACATTCTGCTCTACAGTTGAGAGGTATGGCTGCAGGTCATACTTGCATAGTCTCCCTACCCAGTATAAGGATAAATTTATGTCTTTTGCATACATTGTTGAATTTTATTGTTTTGACCTTGCTAACTCTTTTTTTTGAAAATGTTTAGGAGTTTTAATACCGTAACAGAAAGGGACTCCTTTCCTAAGTCAGGGAATATTTCAAGTTTATGGAATCAGTATTGCGTCACTTTTTAATGTTTGTAAAAAGTACTCTTCTCAGCACCTGCAGTGTACTTGCCCTTTTCTGCAGTTCACATAAGGTTACTTGTACTTATAGCAGAGTTATGTTAGAAATTTTTTTTAGTAGGCCATTTACTCCTTCTGCTACTGAAACTGTGTCCTTGTTCCACATTACGTTACTTTCTGCTTGCTTGTCTTTATACTTTATAACTGTATACCTTTCAGTACGTAGGAAACTGCAATCACAAGGTACAGCTGTTTCAATAATTAATGCTGCTTTTATCCTTTTTTACCACATTATCTGCTTTTCTTGTTTCTACTTTCTTAACTGCTGTTATTGGAGGATTCCACATGATGAGCATTACTTCATTTTCAGTAAGTTTTTGGGGTTCATATAATGCTATTCCAATAATCCACAATTCTTTTTGTGCAGTAATATTTCCTCATGACTCCCCTGAGATATCTGCTGTGTTGAGTTCAAATTTTCTCCTTGTCGCTTTAACTTCGTCTCTTCATTTGACAGCTACTACCAACATCGATACTGCATATTCTATTAAGGTATTGAAGATTTCTGTCAAATAATTCCTCTGTTTCTTTTTACAGATTTTACATGTAGAGCTTTTGTAGTCCTTCTTTGCCTGGCTTCTGCTAGAAACTGTGCATAGCTTTTGTTGCCAGCTTTTAAAGTGCTTTCCACCATGAGTTCTTTTGATTATGATAAATCTGGAAGTTCAGCCTGTACTTCTTACCCACTGCCTGGGTAGAGTTATAACTTCTTATTTTCCGCTACCGATGCCTCCTTGTATATGTTACAGTATTCCCCTACACGCTGCTTGTTTACATTTAGGTTATGCAGTAAAGCATCTGCAGGGTTTCTTCATAATGTGTTGTTGCTAGTTTCCCCTATACTTCTTTCTTGACTTTTTGGATTCCGAGGTGCATAACTGTGCCTTTTCTGCACTGAGTTTAAGCCACGGTTTGTAGACTCTTCCTCCACTCTTGGTAGTTCTCTTCCTCTCCTTTCTACACTTTCTTTTTTATTAGCTCTTTAACATCATTTCCTGTCAGCAACAAACAGACATACTTTTTTCATCCAAACCTTGTAGAATGTAACTTAGAAAAATACATCGAAAACGAGTGAACCCAGAAGTATGTTAGCCCAGTGACATAGTACTTGACCATTTACCCAGGCAGCGTTTGCTGTGCTGTCCACGTCATTTTAATAATGCTGCCACTCTAGGTTCCACTTTCACTTTTTCGAAGTTTGTTCACTGATCTGTTATATAATGCAATGTCAGATCCCTTGCTAAAATCTAAATAGGTTACATTAACAGCTTCTTTTCATCTATCTCCTTGATTACCTAGTCAGAATATTCTTGTCTGACCTGTCCTGCTTCTTGTGAATCCAGGCTGCTTCTTGTGAATCCAGGCTGCCTTGGGTCCAGTATCCATTTAGTATCCAAGTCTTTCTAGTGCAAACATCAGTATCCAGTTTTAGGACAGTAAACATTGATTACTCTGTTCATCTTATTAGGAAGGAGAACAAATAACTTATTACACTATCTAATAAAGCATAAATTAGCCGTGTGAATTTTATCTCACATTTTGTTGTGCTGCCAATCCCCGTTCTGTTTTTCCTGTGATCCTTTCTTAACTCAGATCCTGAAACTGTTGCATCATCTGTTTGGCTTAGTTGTCCTCCCTTTCCCATAAGGAGGTGAGAGTTAAATAATGGCCATTTTTTCCATCTATTGGCCCTAGCTACCCCAGTTTTACAGAATGCAGTGCATCATTGCTAGGATGTGGATGCATATTATCACTTGCATTCTTTTGACATATTATAGCTAATGTAGCTTTTTCATATTTGTCAATGTATTGCTCAAGGTTAGCTCATAGCCCGTTATGGCAAATCTGAGGCTAAAACAATCTGGTTCTACCATCCCTGATGAAATAGATTTGACCTGTAGCTGCTTAGTAACCACTCTTCCCAAAGTGTCCCTTTCAAACCCAGACTTCTAGATGAACCTGGGACAGTGATTGTATAAGCACCTTGCCTTTGTGCCACTGAGTCAGTTGCTACTCCCTGTCTATGTCACAGTGGAGGGATAGAGAGAGAAAGAAAGAGAGAGAAAGACAGACAGAAGTTATTGTTTCTACAAATGGCAGAACTTAATGATGTACATGTATTGCATGTGTAGTCAACAACAAAAGATAATTTATGCCAGAAATGTCAGGTATGGTATATGTATACTACAGCCACCACACACAAGTGTTTGGAAAATAAAAGTTACGAGATCCCATCCCTTTCAGTATTTAGGTTTTACTCATTGGTGTGCTAACTTTTCTGAGCATGCAGTTACAGACGCTCTGTTTTTCATCTAGGTGAACAAGTTGACCTCATCTTTGTTTTCTTTGACCCCATGGGCCAGGCGTTGTGCAGAAGGACTCTTGATATTGTGGAGAAAATGAGTGAAAAATGTGAGGAGAAACTTCGGTATTACCTTAGTAAAGCTGATGAAGCTGGAAAGGAAACGGATAGACAGGTATATTTTTAGTACTTTACTATTAATATTATAAATCACTCTGTGTTATAGTTTATTATATATATTTAATTTGGTCCATATTGCATTGTTAGAAAACCTTTAGACATAGATGATTTTAGGAATATTTTTTTTATTAAAATAACCACAAGTCATCCCGATTCCATAGCTTTCTTGTCAGGAGAGTGGGGACAGGGTATCCACAATGACATCATGCACACTGCATCTCTTTTATATAATTAAGGTTGGCCTCTTGATGTTTTATTTCCCAGTATCAGCAGTACATATTTTATGTTCGTAATTTATCATTGCTTCAGTGGTATTTCTCCGTTAACAGGTTTGTTTTTATTCTTGAATATAAATCACTTTTCTTTTAGAAATGTTTGATGTTCTCATAACTGTGAGTATGTTTTGCCAATATTGTTATAGTTAGGTAATCTGGATGCTTTAAAGCAAAAGCTATGAACAGCCTCTCAGGAAAATTAATACTGAAAATGATGTTCAGATGGAAAGTGCCTAGAAGAGTATGAGAAAAATACAGTGGTATTCCAAGTTCTCAATGTTTTCTTCCACTTACATTCAAAACTTAGGGTTGTGTATGCTTATAGTTAAACTATTCATTAGAACATTTATTTGTATCTTTTCATGGTGCTGGTACATGTTTTCCTTCAGTTCGGTTTTAGAATTTCAGAGCAGTTCATAATCATAATCCCAAATGATCACCAAATTTGCTTTTGTGATTAAAAACCTGAGTATTTCATTGGCAGGATTCAAGAGACTTACTCTCAGTGTAAGTGAGCCACTCCAATGTGATAACTATTTACAAGGCAGCATTATATCACAGCAGCTCACACCAACAGCAAGTATTTTAGCATCCTCATCCCATATTTCCTGTCTTTAAACTATGTCTGTCATATTGATGCAAGAAAAGGAGTCACAGAATGCCACTTTTGCAGTAAGATGATTTTGCTAAAAAGTGATCCACTCAGTGAGAAACATTTTTTCCTCTTGATTATGCAATTATTTCCCTTCACAAATTAGACATCTTACAGAAGACCAAAAATAAACATTCTTCATTTCATGCAAATCCACATAATGAATACCGTTGTCTCACAACGAGTAAATCTTTTCTTCTGAACGGTTTTACTTACAAAGTTAGAAATGACCTCTGCTGTCCTGCTTTAAATACAAATTCTTATTTATATTTTACGAGTGGCCATACATATTGATAAAAGTTAAGTGTAGTTAAGGGGCAGTATGTTAGGATATGTAGGATGACCTCTGATGAGCAGGACTTTGAGAGGGGAATGTGAATTAATAAGAGGAGTTTTTAAGGAGAGGGGGTACCCACCTAAGTTGATTGATGATATTAAGAAAGATGTTACGATAGGTAGAAAGGATAGGTTTCCCCCTTTTAGGGAAGGATAATTGTACCTTAAGGGATGGGGATGTGAGCAGTAATATGTTATCAGATAGTCCTGATAAAAAGAGGAGTTTTAAAGGGGCATTTGTCACTGATAATAACGGTGACGCTGGCATCATTAAAAGTTCAGTTATGAGGGAATGATCAAAATTTGCCAGCTTACCTGATTTGGACAGTATTTTTAGGACCCCCACTTGAGTTTCTTTTCCATATAGAGTTGAGTTTAAAGGATTTATTTGATAGGAACAATATTCCCCTTGATAAGGAAAGACACAAAAGGGCTGGAACTTTTAAATGTGGAGCTTGTTCATATTGCCCCCTATATTTTAAACAGTGAGGGCATGTATATTAAAAGTAGGAATAAATATATTAGTGGAAAGACGTACACCAACTGTAATATTTTGGGGGTGATATACATTGCCCTTTGTGGGGCATGTGCAGCCTTTTATGTAGGAAAGGCTAAATAGATGCTCAGAAACAGAATATATAAACATCAGTACAATGCTGGGTTCAAGAATGAGAATAATGCACTATACAAACATACATTAAAGTGCAATTTTCTAAGTTCCATTTTTTTGTGTTGGAAGAAGTTTCTGTAGATGTCAGGGGTGGACCCTGGGAGACAAAAATTGAGTACAAGGAATTATATTGGCAGCTTATTTTAGAGGTGAATAAGCCACCAGGGCTTAATGAGCGCATCTCTCTTTAGCACCTGTTTTAAAGTTGAGGGCAGCTAGGTTATGATTTTTTAAAACATTTTTTAAAAAGGTTTTTAAAAATGTTAAAATATTTAGCATACTTTTTTATTTAGTAGTTGAGAACACCATGTACAAATGTTTGTTTTTTTCTCCCGCTGCTTGTATTTATTTATTTTGGTGTAATAATAGATTTTGGGCACTAGATAGAGCTCGTTGGGATTTTATTTAGTTTTATTCATATATTAATACATTTTATATAAGGTTTATGAATGTATTAGATTTGTTTGAGTTGGTTCCTGTGGCATACTGTTTATTTATTTATTTATTAATTTTTTTTAGGTTTTAATAATAGGTTTTTGTATTTATATTTGTATAACTTAAAATATAGAAGTTTTTATTCCTTATTTATATTAATTGTTTCACAACATAGTAGGGTTTAATTGATTTATGGTGTGATTCAATTAAATTTGAATTGAATTAAGGTATGAGGGTGTATGTACCGTGTTATTTCCTATGTATTTTCTTACATCTGATGAAGTCTGGTGTTAGACGAAAATGCAGGAATTAAGTTAAGCACTAATGTTTTTATTGTGTCTCATTAAAGCATTTTTACCCAGACCCAAAGCTGTTTTTTTCACAATGCTCATGTGGCGTTTACTAGTTTTTACACGGTGGTGGTTTTCAGCACTGGTTTCTTCTACCTTGTTTGATTCTTACTCTTACTGTTGTATTGCTCTGCTGGCTCCAGGACTGCACTGCTACTAGTTGTGACGAGTAGTTGGCGGAGGTTTATAACTAAGCCCTTGTTTCCTTACTCGATGTTATGGCCTCAATTTATGTACAAGTAGTCCATCTGGTTTTTTGGGAGCCTTTGTTTGATTTGGAGCTTTGTAAAGTTAGGAGGATGGCTGAATGAAGAAGTACAGGTGGTGTTAAATCAGTCTGCTGTAGGAGAGACTTGCCCTTGCTATGCAGAGATCTCACTAGCGATCTCTGCAGCAGCAAATTGACTGGATGTATTAATTCACCATCCAGTGAGGAAGCTGTGTGGCTCAGACTGTCTGACCATTTAGAAGGCCATTTTTGCTGAAGCATGTGATCTAACTACTCATTATTTTGCTGCCAGCCTTACCTTGATCAGATTAGGTGTCTCATGGGGCGCTTGTCAGGGTTGTGTCAGTGGTGCCTTAAGTTTACATTTTGGCTGCTGTGAGTTTTCTGTCTCTCTGACTATGCTGATTTAGCTCTACTATTCCTGGTATTCATACTATTACTTCTTCACTAGATCCATTTCTCACCAGACTTGGCTTTACAAAACTGGAGGTACTCTTCCCCACCTTTTCCAGATTGTCCTTGTATCTTATCTAAGCTGGAGTCTTTCCATCTCAGATGAAGGTGACTTTGATTACACTCATCTTCAACAAGACATGGTTATATCATGATACGTAATCCAGAAAATTGCTATCACATCTCAAATTTTGTAGAATAGAATACATACAACTATAATTCGGAGAGACAGCAAACCTCAGTGATCTTTTCTAGTCCATATGTTCTTCGTGTTTCACTGTTGCAGTCATTACATTTGGGTAATCTGCTGGCAGGTTGCCCTCAGTCTGCCTGAATTCCAAAGTCTTGGGTCCTGCGTCGGTTGCTGTCTTCTCTTCCATGACGTCAGGTTGTCAGGGGTATAAAACGTGCAGCCGACGCCATTTTCTTTGGTCTTTCTTGCCGCGCGGTGCCCGAAGCAGAAGCATTTCGCAAGTGCATCTGCATCTCCTCCTGAGGATTACTCATTTGGAGAAACCTTGCATACTTTGAGGGAGCATTTTCACTGGGAGAGTCAAGACTTCTCAGAATCAAAAAAGAGGCTCAGGGATTTCCTCCTTCTCCCTCATCACAAGCCTTTAGCCATTCCCCCTGTGTTAGACATTGTGGATGATGTCTTTTCGGAGTCAAGCCTGACCCCTGACTCTTTACCTCTGGCTCCCAGTAAGCCTGACTGGTATTACAGGGTCCCTGACTCTCATAAATTTTTATTTAGAAACCCTGCTGCTGATTCGGAAACTATTTCACAGGGTCCAAAGGGAGTTAAGGCCTCAACAGCAAAAAACCCTTCCTCCTCCGACAGAGAGTCAAGGGCGCTGATGGGGAAAAAAGGTTTATACATCTGCAACCTTGGCAATCAGGGCCTTAAACTGTCAATTTCATATGCTTAAGTACCAACAACATGTTATGGGATTGCTGAAACTGAAAATGATGTTAATTTCAGAATGTGCAGAAAATAAGGAATTGCAGGAATTATTGCATGCAGCTGAACAAGTTGGAAAGCATACTTTGCAATGTGGTTTTGATTCTTTAGAGACCTCCTGCAGGACCGCAGTTACTGGATCTGTACTTAGGAGGAATGCCTGGTTAAAGGAACAAAATTTGCCTGATCATGTTGAAGCTAAATTGCTAGATACACCTTTACAGCATGATTCTCTGGTATTAAGGCAGAAGAGGTTTTAAAGAAAATGGAAGACAAAGCTAAGTCTATGCAAACTGTTAAAGATTTCTTACAAGTGCAGCCAACTAGATTCAGTAGACACTGGCCTACAAAAAATTGGTCCTTTCTTGTGTCAGACAGAGCTCAAAGGGGCAAATCCAGACGCCCTAAGGGTTCCAGGTACCAGGCTCAAGACTCATACAGGTCAAAGCAATTGGACGCATCCACCTCCAAATCTGGAGGAGATAAAGCGCAAACCTACAGAAAGCAATCCCAATGACTTCCCTCTGCCTACACCAAGCACTTATCTTTTGGCAGCACCCACAGGGGGAAAATTAGCACTTTTTGCTCAAAATTGGCAGTTAATAACCCAGGACAAGTGGGTACTGAACATCGTATCACAAGGATACAGATTCCATTTCCACACTCTGCCAATGACAAATGGTTGGCCATACCTGCCAAAAAAAACAATGGGCAGAGGCACAGAAACAGGTTACGTCCCTCATGGATATGGGATCCATTCACACAGTACCAGAACAGGAAAAAGGACAAGGTTTTTACTCAAGACTGTTCTTGGTACTCAGAAAGGACAAGGCCTGGCGGCCAATACTGGATTTATCGATTTTGAACACATACCTGGACATTCCAAAATTCAGAATGCACACTTTGCTACAGCGTCTGCCCATGCTGGGCAAGAATGCTTGGCTGGTGACTTTAGACTTAAAAGAGGCATACCTGCATGTCCCAATAAGACAGTCGTGCAGAAGATATCTCATATTCAAGGCTGACTTGATGCATTACCAATTCTCTGCACTGCCCTTTGGCTTATCTACTGCGCCCAGGGTCTTTACAAAGCGCCTGGCACCAGTAATTGCATTTTGCAGACAAAGAAGTATTCAAATATATCCTTACTTGGACGACTGTCTCATTCAAGCAGAGAACAAGGACACTCTTTTACGATACCTGGTGTTTGTGAAAAGGCTTCTAGCATGCCTAGGGTACACAATAAACGAAAAGAAATCACAACTGGTACCCTCTCAAAAAATAACATTCCTGGGTGCAAGCTTGCATACAGCTGCCCAGATGGCTTACCTCATGCCAGACAAACAAAGACAACTGACTGCTTACTTCAAACTGATGGCAACAAAAACCCAGTCTTCTGCAAGACAAATTCTGCAGGCTCTAGGCTTCATGGCATCCTGCATCCTACTAATTCCATATGCAAGACTGCATATGAGGAAACTTCAATGGTACCTAAAATATTTATAGAGTCAATATACATACAGTCTGGAAACAATGAATGTTCATCGTGTTTCACTGTTGCAGTCATTACACTTGGGTTATCCTGCTGGTAGGCTACCCGCAGTCGGCCTGAATTCCAAAGTCCTGGTCCGGTGTCGGTTGCTGTCGCCTCTTCCCTGACGTCAGTGTGCCAGGGGTATAAAAGATGCAGCTGACCCCATTTTCTCCAGTCTTTCTTGCCGCGCGGTGCCCGAAGCAAAAGCAGTTCGCAAGTGCCGGTCGGCCGACTCCTGAGATTTTCAAAATCGAATTTCAGATCCAAAGTCTTCATTAAAGCTAAGTACCCCATTGGGGACAATTTTTTCTTGCTCCAGACCGATGTCAGAAAAAGTTAACAATTGTATTTCTTGTGGGAAGCAAATACCTCATAAGGATTTTCATTCTTACTGCTAGCTGTCGGTTTTGTGCTAGATTTAACCAACGCACTGTTAAGATCGGTTCGATTTTGCCTTTCATTACTTTGGCCAAAGATTTAATTACATAATGCCGTCAGAACAGCTGATGACCAGAGTTTATAAAAAGTGCAAAGAAAAGGAAAAGGACAGGCATCCAAGGTCCAAAACCGATGACGAGGCCTCTGCTAGGACAGTTGCACTTTTGCAGCCCCTGACGCCCACTACCTCAGAGCCACAGGCCGCTTCTGACTCACACGTGGAGCCGACTAGGCCTCTGGATACTCAAGGTATTGGACCCTCGGAAACTATTCCCTCAGATGGGTCCGGAGCCGCTGAGCAGGCATCGGCTTCTGAGGGTGTTTTCAGACCTACACAGTTATATGTCAAGCCAACCTCAGCTTCAAAGGCAAAGACTAAAACAGCTCTAAAGACAAAGAAACAAGTACAGCATTCTCCTGGACAGACTTCCATGCCTAAGAAACAGATGCTTAAAATGGCCGAAGACCTAATTACTTTGATCAGGGGTTCCCATCCCCCTCCTGATAAGAGGCCTAGGCAAGAGACAGAGTATGATTCTTCTGATCAGGTTTCCATTTCCTCTGACTCCTCTTCTGAACAGGGATACGCTCTTCCTCCCTATGAGGATTCTGATGCTGAAGAATCTATTCCTTCAGCCTCTCCTCCTGAGGATTACTCTTTTGGGGAAACCCTGCATACCATGAGGGAGCATTTCCACTGGGAGAGCCAAGATTATTCAGAATCTAAGAAAAGGCTCAGAAACTTTCTTTTACTACCTCAGCACAGACCTCTTGCTATTCTACCTGTTCTAGACATTGTAGATGATGTATTTTCAGAGTCCGGCCTGTCGACTGTCTCTTTACCCCCTGCACCTGTTAAGCCAGACAGATACTACAGGGTCCCAGACTCTCATAAATTTCTATATAAAAACCCTGCTGCTGACCCAGAAACTATATGTCAGGGTCCCAAAGGGGTCAAGGCTTCCACTGCAAAAAGCCCTGTCCCCTCTGATAGGGTTTCTAGGGCAATGGACAGAAGGGGAAAAAGGTTTACACTTCTGCTACCCTGGCTGTAAGGGCTTTAAATTGTCAGTTTCATATGCTTAAATATCAGCAATACTTAATGTCACTGTTAAAACAGAAAATGTTGACAAATTCTGAATGTTCTGATAACAAGGAAATGCAGGATTTATTGCATACAGCTGAACAAGTGGGAAAGCATACTTTGCATTGTGATTTTGATCACTGGAGGCCTGTTGCAGGGCCACTGTTACGGGTTCTGTCATTAGAAGGCATGCTTGGTTAAAGGAACAGAATCTGCCTGATCATGTTAAAGCAAAATTATTGGATGCTCCATTACAGCATGATACTTTGGTGTTAAGGCAGAAGAGGTGTTAAAGAAAATGGACAATAAAGCAAAATCTATACAGACAGTTAAGGATTTCCTACAGGTACAGCCACCCAGATTTAGCAGGAACCGGCCTTTTAAGAATTCACCCTTTCCAGTGTCAGACAGGCCACAAAGAGGCAGATACAGACACCCTAGAGGCAGATCCCAGCCCCAAGGCTCATACAGGCCTAAACAATGGTGTGCTTCTACCTCCAAAAGCGGAGAAGACAAATCACAGCCATACAGGAAACAGTCCCAGTGACCAAATGCATCTTCATATCAATCAAAAAGATATGCTAGCTGTATAGAATGCCCTGACAGCCTTCAAGGATCTACTTCATCCAGGACAACTGATGATAAAAACGGACAATCCTACAGTCATGTGGTACATAAGCAAGCAAGGAGGCACACATTCCTACCCCCTCTGCAGACAAGCCATGACTTTGTGGAACACAGCATTGACTTATCAAGTACACATGCAAGCACAATTCCTGCCAGGAAAGACAAACACTCTGGCAGATGAACTAAGCAGAAACCTCATGGACCCTCACGAGTGGAAACTAGATCCACAAATCTTCAGCATGATAACAAGGAAATGGGGATGCCTAGACATAGATCTATTTGCCTCCCCTCACAACTGCCAACTACAGAGATTCTGCACAAGGACTTATCACAAACAAGCATGGAAAGGGACGCCCTATCATTCAGCTGGAAAACCCTTATAGTATATGCCTTTCCTCCACTGCCTCTTCTCCCAAGGTACTCCTAAAGGTCAGACAAGAGAACCCAAAAATGATACTGATTGCCCCAGACTGGCCACGCCAGCACTGGTACCCAATCCTAAAAAGCTTGTCTCAAGGCCCAGCCTGGGCATTACCTCAAATTCCTCATTTGCTGACCCAACAAAACAATCAGATCCTACACAGCCAACTCAGAACCCTAAATCTGGTTGCATGGCGGATAATGTAACCATTCAGAACACACCTCTCTCTAAAGCAGTTATGGATGTTATTTTGGAGGCCAGGAGGCCCAGTACCAGAAAATCTTATGCAGAAAAATGGAAGAGATTCTGTGCTTGGAACCAGGCTCATGGAATGGACACGCTTGTACCAAATATTCCTCAGATTTTACAATACCTAACTGAGATGCTGGACAAAGGCCTATCCTTCTCATCTATTAAGATCCATGCCTCTGCCATATCAGCTCATTACAATGCAGACCCACCTATTTTTTCACATCCACTGCTAAGGCAGTACCTCAGAGGATCCAAAAATATAAGACCTCCAAGGAGAGCTCCAATACCTGCATGGGACCTCAATTTTGTCTTGGAAAAACTCACACTGCCTCCTTTTGAGCCAGCCAATACAGCTGAGATAAAATACTTATCATGGAAAACAGCTCTTCTCCTAGCAATAACTTCAGCAAGAAGAGTCTCAGAGTTACAGGCACTAATGGCTGTGGAACCTTTTATTATTTTCCATCCTGTCAGGGTTTCTCTAAGGACAAACCCAACATTTATGCGTAAGGTAGTGTCCAGTGTGGTTCTTAACTAAACCATTAATTTGCCTACCTTTTATCCAAACCCACATAATAAGGGGGAGAGACTTCTGCATTGTTTGGACATACACAGACAGCTACGCTTCTACTTGGACAGAACTAAAGCTTTCAGAAAGACTGAGCAACTCTTAGTGGCATATGCTGCAGGATCGCAAGGAAAAGCTATTTCAAAGCAGACTATTTCAAAATGGATAGGCCACTGCATTTGTTTCTGCTATTCACAACATGGCAAATCAGTGCCTAAGGGCTTTAGGCCACATTCAACCAGAGCAGCTGCCACTTCAGCAGCCTTCCTCAGAGGAGTACCAACCAAGGACATTTTGGAAGCTGCAACTTGGACTTCAGTGCACACTTTTACAAAGCACTACCACTTACCTCTTTACTCTAAATCCAGAGCAGGCTTTGCCACTGCAGTTCTGCAGGGCCTCATAGCCACTCCTAATTCTATTTAGGTCCAGCCACCCAACCTCAGCTTTGGGATTCAACTCAAGTGTAATGACTGCAACAGTGAAACATGATGAACATAGTACAGATGTCCTTCATGGATGCATCTGCAGTCATAACAACTGGGTTGTCCTGTCGGCAAGCAGACCCTCGGTAGGCCGGATTTCAAAGTCTGGGTCTGGCTTCGCTGATGTCGTCATCTCTGCTGGTCTCCTCAGTCTTTCTTGGTCGGTCAGATCCAGGCCTCAGCCGATGTCAGAAAAAGTCAATAACTGTTTAACTTGTGGGAAACAAATACCTCATAAAGATTTCCACTCTTACTGTTTGCCTTGTTTAGGCCCAGACCCTGTGCTTCCTTCAACCTTGCGGTCGGGATTTGCTGAACAGTTTTTCGTACATTATGCCGCCGGATCCTCCGACTACCCAAATAAAAAAAAAAAAAGAAAAGACCGACACTTCCGGAGTTTCCGAAACCGAAACCAAACAAAGCCAGTGAGTGTCTTTTTCGTCGAAAACCGAGAAAACTGATCAAATACAGCGAATCAATGCCTACTACTGAGGTTTCAGCCACTTTACTTGAAACAGCCTCAGAAATTATACCTACAACTGTGGTTACTAGTGACTTATCAGACACCATCCCTTTGGATGTCTCTGGTGGTGCTGCTAGGCCTCCTGCAGCCATGTCTATTAAGGCCTTTGCCAGGGCCAAAGCAGCCAAATCTACTACATCAGTGCCTGTTAAACCCCCCTCAACCAGGCCCACTTCTAGTTCACAAATGCTTACTCTGGCACAAGATTTAATATCCTTAATTAGGGGATCTCAATCTCACCCAGACAGGGCCTCTCAACCCCCAGTAAAGAGACCTAGAGCAGAGCCCCTGGCCTGTCTCCTCTGATGATTCATGACTGAGATATTACAGACCAGCCAGAGGTTCCTTTTCCAATTATGAAGACCGATGCTGAAGAATCCATTCCAGCTGCCTCTCCACCAGAGGAATTCTCCTTTGGGGAAACCTTACATGCCATGAGAGAACAATTCCAATGGCAACAACAGGATTTCTCAGATTCCAGAAAAAGACTTAGGACTTTTCTGCACTTACCACAACATAGGCCCTTAGCTATACCTCCTGTCCTTTCTGTTGTGGGCCGATGCATTTAATGATGTCTGCACTGCACCTGATTCTTACCTCCAGCCCCTGCCAAACCAGATAGATTTTACAGGGTGCCAGACACCCATCACCACGGCCCCACTGGCAGACCCGAAACCATATCCCAGGGGCCTAAGGCAGTAGTCTCACAGCAAAAACCTATTCCTTCTGAAAGGGAATCCAGGTCTTTAGACAGATGGGGCAAAAAAAGTTTACACCTCTGCTACTCTCTCAGCTAGAGCTTTAAACTGTCAGTTTCACATGATACAATACCAAGAGTTTATGCTTGATCAGTTGACTAAAAAGCTATCCTCTGATGACTCTATAGATAAGAAATATGTATTAGAAATGGTAAATAACATACAACAGGTTAGTAACCATTCTTTAAAATGTGGCTATGATGCACTGGAGGCTTCATTTAGATCAGCCATGACTGGCACAGTGATAAGAAGACATATGCATGGTTGAAGAAACAGGCCTTACCGGATCATGTTAAAGCTAAGTTATTAGATGCTCCTATGGATAAGGCCAGTTTGTTTGGTACACCTGCCCAGCAGGTAATGAAGAAAATGGAAGAAAAGGCAAAATCTGTACAAACGGTGAAAGATTTCTTACAGGTTCAGCCCCCAAGGTTTAGCAGGAACTGGCCTGCCAAACATTGGTCCTTTCCTGACTCCACAAGATCCCAAAGGGGCAGGAATACCAGAGGCAGAAATCAATCCAGAGGGCAGTGGCAAGGTAATAACAGAGGCACAGACACAGCCACTTCCACTGCAACAGGACAATCACAATGACTTGACTCTAACTCAACAAATAGCAGCACCATTAGGCGGAAAATTTGCCTTATTTTCAAAATTGGCACTATGTCACAAAACAAGTGGATTTTACAAACCATAGACCAAGGTTACGGTTCCACTTCCACACTTTACCAGTCAAAGAGGAATGCCAAACCTGCCTCCAAATCAAAAATAGAAGCTCTACAGCAGATAATGCAATTAACAAAGATGAGAGCTGTGGAAAGAGTACCAATAACAGAACAAGGCAAAGACTATTCTTAGTTCCAAGAAAAGAAAAAGTTGGAGACCTATTCTCGACCTGTCCATCTTAAACACATACATCATTGTCCCAAAATTCAAAATGAACTCTAGATCTCAAGGAGGCATACCTGACCAAATTGCAGAAGATACCTCAGATTTCTTGCAGGATCAGAGCATTATCAATTCTCAGCATTGCCCTTTGGCTTATCTAGTATTCACAAAATGCCTGGCATCAGTAGACAACAAAAGCAAGCTGACAACAGATTTGCAAAGGGTCATTTACTTGCTACAAGCCCTGGGATACACAGTCAATTTTCAAAAGTCAAGACTGATACCATCCCAAACAAGGACATTCTTGAATTGGACACAGTAAAACAAATGGCATTCCTAACTGCAGAAAACAAAAAGAACTCCTCTTTACTTCTTGGCACTAACAAAACAGAACAAGCTAACAGCAAGAAAAGTTCTGCAGGCCTTGGGCTTCATGGCATCATGCATAATCTTGGTCCCACATGCCAGACTGCATATGAGAAAACTACAGTGGTACCTAAAGAATTTATGGTCCCAACACAGGCACAGCCTAGAAGCAGAAATACCACTAATCCCATGCCTAAAACAGGAGTTCCTATGGTGGGCTCAAGCATGCCACACAAATCCAGGCCTACGCCAAACCATCACAACAGACGCCTCAGACCTAGGATGGGGGGCTCACATGCTGGACAAATGTGTACAGGGGTTGTGGACTCGGGACCAGCTACACCTGCACATCAACCAAAAAGAAATGCTGGCAGTAAAACTGGCAATCCAAAAATTCAGCCCATTTCTCAAAGAAGGCCATTTGATGATAAGGACAGACAACACCACAGTCATGTGGTACATCAACAAACAGGGAGGCACTCATTCATACCCCCTATGCAGAATGACTTTGGACCTTTGGAACCTGGCACTCAGCTACAACATCCAGCTACAGGCAATGTTTGTACCGGGAAAGGAGAACACTCTAGCAGACATATTAAGCAGAACCACCAATGGATGCTACACCGACATCTTCAAGACCATCACAAAGAAATGGGGAATGCCACAGACAGATCTATTCCCTCTCAATCACCAGCTCAAAAATTCTGCACAAGGACATTCCACCCGCTTGCATGGAAGGTGGATCTCCTTCAGCTGGAAAGGTCTGACAGCATATGCATTCCCACCTCCCTTGATACACAAGGTATTACTAAAAAAGGATAATCCTGATAGAACTGGCCAAGACAACACTGGTACCCATTGCTGAGGAGCATGTCTGACGACAAAATGTGATGCCTTTGATGTTAACTCAGAACAACTACAGCATCATGCATCCAAACCTAAAACATTGCAACTGACTGCATGGAACATCACATAGCAGCAACTAATCCAGATCTTAGTGCTGAAAGAGGAAAACGGTTTAATATAGATATTGCTAACATTCTGCTTCTACATACAGGCCTGTCCTATTCCTCCATCAAGATACATGCATCAGCTATTTCAGCAGAATACAGCTTTGATCCACCGGTCTTTTCACATCCTCTACTCAGGCAGTTCCTCAGAGGGATCAAGAATGTAAAACCTCCTAGGAAACCACCACTGCCAGCTTGGGACTTGAACTTTGTGCTAGAAAAGTTGACACTCCCGCCTTTTGAGCCAACAGCAACAGCAGACCTACAGCATCTATCATGGGAAACTGCTTTCCTACTGGCAATAACCTCAGCAAGGAGGGTTTCTGAACTTCAGGCCCTAATGGCAGTACAACCCTTCCTAATCTTCCACCAAGATAGAGTGTCCATGAGAACTAATCCTACATTTATGCCTAAGGTGGTATCCAGAGTGTCTTTAAACCAGGCAATCCACCTACCTACCTTCTTCCCCAACCCACAAAACAGAGGGGAAAGAATGCGCTACTACCTGGACAGAACCAAAAGTAACAGAAAACGGACCAGCTTTTTGTAGCCTATGCAACAGGAAGAGAAGGAAAAGCAATTTCCAAACAGACAATCTCAAAATGGATAGGAAATTGCATACGATTCTGTTACTCCTTCCATGGAAAACCAATTCCACAGAACATAAGACCTCATTCCAGCCACTACCACAGCCTTCTGCAACCAAGGACATTATTACCTCCGTGCATACATTTGCCAAGCATTATAATTTACCTCTGTATTCCAGATCCCGAGCAGGGTTTGCCACTGCTGTACTGCAAGGGATCCTTACCACACCATAATTTCTTCTTCCTCCCTAGTTGGCTATGGTATTCGACTGCAGATGCATCCATGAAGGACATAGTACAGTTTTGTACCTACCATAAATGTAGATGTCCGAACTGGATAGCATCTGCAGTCAGGATCCCTCCTCCTCTGTGGTACTGGTACTTAGTTTACCCCCTAATAGCTAGCTGGTGGGGTCTCTATGGTGTATTTGTTTGTATATATGTACATACATGCTTATTTCTTGTGTTTGCCTCTTCATTTTTTGGAAACATTGGCATTTATCCAAAATTTAGCCTTCAAGAGGGGCACTGGCATGGGGGGCAAAAGAACGGGAGGAAAAATGGCGCCGGCTGATGCCTTTATACCAAGACCAGCAGAGATGGGGGGGTCAAGAACATCATCGTGTCACGACCAGACTTTGGAATCCGGCCGACCCAAGGCTGCTCTGACGACAGGACAACCCAGTTGTTATGACTGCAGATGCTATCCAGTTCGGACATCTACATTTATGGTAGGTACAAAACTGTACTTTGTGTACCTACCATAAATGTAGATGTTCGAGTGTATTCACTGTTGCAGTCCAGGTTACCCTCCCACCTTCCCCATTTCATTACTGGGACTTATCTGTACTTCTCTATTCTATACAACCTATGTGGTGTATTTGCTTGTAGATGAAGGTAATGTTAACGTTTGTGCATGCTTTTTTATGAGCATAATTTTAGCCTACCCTTTTGGGGACACATGACATCTGGGGCAAGAAAAACTGAAAAAAATGTCATCGGCTGCATCTTTTATACCCCTGGCGCACTGACGTCAGGGAAGAGGCGACAACAACTGACGCCGGACCAGGACTTTGGAATTCAGGCTGATTGCGGGTAGCCTGCCAGCAGGATAACCAAAGTGTAATGATTGCAACAGTGAATTCACTCGAAAATCTACATTTATGGTAGGTACACAACTGTACTTTCCTCTCATCCCCCGCCTGCAACAGGAGTTTCTATGGTGGGCAAAGGTCTGTCACCAAAACATGGGACGGTCCTTCACTCTACCCCCTGCCAGCCAAACCTTAACAACAGATGCATCAGATTATGCCTGGGGGCCCCACATGGCAGGAAGATGCATTCAGGGCATATGGGCAGCAAATCAAATGCATCTACATATCAACCAGAAAGAGATGCTAGCTGTCCAAAATGCCCTAACAGCCTTCAAGGACTTACTTCATCCAGGACAACTACTGATAAAGACGGACAACACCACAGTCATGTGGTATATAAACAAGCAAGGGGGCACACACTCATACCCCCTTGTGGGACACAGCTTTGACCTACCAAATAAATCGTCAAGCTCAATTCCTGCCAGGAAAACAGAACACTCTGGCAGACGATTTAAGCAGAAACCTTATGGATCCTCACAAGTGGAAACTAAATCCACAAGTATTCAGCATGATAACAGAGAAATGGCGGAGTCCAGACATAGATCTATTTGCCTCGCCTCAAAATTATCAATTGAAAAGATTCTGCACAAGGACTTATCACAGACAAGCATGGAAAGTGGACGCCCTATCCTTCAGTTGGAAAAAACTGTCAGTTTACGCCTTTCCTCCTCTGCCTCTTCTACCCAAGGTCCTCCTAAAAGTCAGACAAGAGAAGCCAAAAATGATATTAATTGCCCCAGACTGGCCCGGCCAATACTGGTACCCAATCTTAAGGAACTTGTCTCAATATCCAGCTTGAACCTTGCCTCAAAGACCACAACTACTGTCCCAGCAAAACATTCAGATCCTGCACAATCAACTACAGACTCTGAACCTGGCAGCATGTCTGATCAGGTAATCATACGGACGACACCTCTCAGTAAAGCTGTGATGGATGTCATTTTGGAAGCCATAAGCCCTAGTACTAGAAAATCTTACGCTGACAAATGGAAGAGATTCTGTGCTTGGAATCAAGCACAAGGAACTGATACAGCAGAACCACATATTCCTCAGATATTACAATACTTAACTGAGATGCTTGACAAAGGCCTATCTTTCTCATCAATCAAAATCCATGCTTCTGCCATTTCGGCTCATTACAATACAGAGCCACCAATCTTTTCTCATCCTTTACTAAAGCAGTATCTTAGAGGAGCCAAAAACCTAAGGCCTCCTAGAAGATCACCATTACCTGCATGGGACCTCAATTATATGTTGGAAAAGCTCACCCTGCCACCATTTGAACCAGCCGCTACCACTGATATAAAATTCTTATCATAGAAGACAGCTCTGCTACTAGCAATTACTTCAGCAAGAAGAGTTTCAGAGCTACAGGCCCTCATGGCTGTAGAGCCTTTTATCATATTTTACCCAGACAAGGTGTCTCTGAGGACAAATCCTACTTTTATGCCTAAGGTGATTTCCAGTGTGGCTCTTAACCAAACAATTCATCTGCCAACTTTTTATCCAAATCCACAGAACAAAGGGGAGAGAATTCTGCATTCCTTGGACGTACACAGACAGCTAAGATTCTACTTGAGCAGGACAAAAGCTCTAAGAAAAACTGAGCAATTACTAGTGTCATATGCTGCAGGATCAGAAGGAAAGGCTATCTCAAAGCAGACAATTTCAAAGTGGATAAGCCACTGCATCCGTTTCTGCTATTTACACCATGGTAAACCTGTGCCCAAGGGCATTAGGTCTCATTCCACCAGAGCTGCAGCTACTTCGGCAGCCTTTCTCAGAGGAGTACCAACCAAAGACATTCTAGAGGCTGCTACTTGGAGTTCTGTTCACACTTTTACAAAGCATTACCATTTGCCTCTCTACTCTAAGTCCTGGGCAGGCTTTGCCACTGCAGTGCTGCAGGGCCTTATAGCCACACCTAATGTTATTTTGTACAGGCGGTTCGTAGACGATGTTCTAGTTTTTTGGTATGGTGGACTAAAATTATTACAGGATTTCATTTCCTATATGAATTCCACTACATCGTTCTTTATTTTTTCCTATGAATGTTCCAGCATTAAGGCAAATTTTCTAGATATTACCATCACAAAAGGGCCAGATAACTATCTGACCACTACCCTTTATAAAAAATCATGTTGGAAAAACAGCATTTTACACTACAACAGCTTACACCCACGCTATGTGTTCCTAAATATTGTAAAGGGACAAATGACTAGGATACTGAGATTATGTAGTGACAAACATAATGCGCTTGAGCTGATGAAACAACAAGCCCAACATTTCTTAGATAGAGGCTATCCGCCTGACTTGGTTACACAGATAGTAAATGATTTGACTGATATACCCTCAGATAAAAGAAGGGGATATCACAAGCCACATATGTTAAAGAATAAAAAAGGTTTGGCTTATGATATTAAATATACCAATGACGTAGATCAGTTAACTATGATTATCAAAAGCAATTGGAAGATATTGCTGTCTGATCCCCAATTATGCCAAATAGTTGACAAGCGACCTTTATTCAGATTTAACAATTGTCTGAATATTAAGAGATTGCTTTGTAAAGAGAGAACAGAAGTCTCTCCTGTTGATATAAGAACCAGTTTTAAGACAGGTACCTATCCATGCAATAGATGCTCTCTATGTAAATTTATTAGCAGAAATCAAGAACTTAATATACCTGGCATTAATATAATGTTTAAACCGACTTTTTATGCTACATGCGATACCCAAAATGTCGTTTATTTGGCAATGTGTAACCAATGCAATGCATACTATGTGGGGATGACATCACGTAGACTGAGGGATCGTATGTACAATCATACTTATGATATAAAAAAGGGCAATGTTTGCAATGCCCTGGCAATGCACTGTCAAGATCATACCCAACACAGTTTTAATTTTTTAGTATTACAAGTTATTAATATAAACAAACGGGATGGGGACATCATAGGAACGACTGAGATATACGAACTAAGATGGATGCTTAGACTCAGAGCACACATTAAACCTGGACTAAATACAATAGTCAACATCCGGCCTGCCTTAACAGGATTTTCTTGACATTATTACATCATTTGTCTCATTTTTTGGTCAAATGATTATATTTATATCCTTGATACACCTATTCTGCCTAGCCATTTTTTGGCTTTTTATTTTTTATTTGTCATTTTTAGCAAATTAAGATTGCTTACGTTGTTTTTTCTTTATTTATTTCAAACTTTTTGCTTTGACACCAGTGTGTCATACTTTCATTCTCATTAGGTCCTTTTTAGTTTTGTATAATGACTTTCTATGTAGCCTTTATTGATTCCTTATGACATCAGATTAAGGGCCACATGTATATATTGCTCTAATAACTTTCATGATCTGCTCTATATTATTGTTTGAGTTTGATCAGTTCGTTTTTTAGTCTTGATTGCATAAATGTATATATATTGATTTCCATGGTAATTCATAGACATTTTTATTTTAACACATTGTTTGTGTATTTTTTCACAAGGCCTATCTGTATGAATTCTTGTGTGAATAATAACATATTATTTGGTAGTCATTTATGATATTCATATGGCTTCAGAAAATCATTTAGTTTAGTTCAACTTATATATTTAGGAAGACTTTGTTATTATTCATAATGTTGGTCTCATGAATATATTTATACGATCTGATCGATCAGCCTTGCTTATGCCATCTATTTTCTTATGAGTGGACTCTCCACTCATATATATAAAGCATTAGTACCATCAGTGCATCATGGTTCGATATTATTTTATTTTAAATAATGACTGATATATGGATATATAATAAGGTTTCCTTTTAGTACTGTTTTGTTCTTTATGCCATTTTTATGTGCAATGATTTTAATCATTTTCATTTCATTTTTGTATGTATCACATGGAAGCCAGAAGGACTGTTGAATATACGATTCTTAAACCATATTATTCAGCTGCTATCTCAAAGTGTACCTGAGAATTTGAAACTTGGTGCGGCTGATTGTCTAAATGAACCGTTTGCCTTGAAAAGGATTTTTCCTACATGTTATACCTTTAAATTTGTTTGATTATCTTTTTAATTGCTTAATTGAGGATCTAGTCAATGTATAAAAGTAAGTGATATGCCTGATTTGATTGTACCTGATGAAGTGCACCTGAGTGTGCGTGAAAGCGCTCGTTGTTTATCTTCATTAAATTTTACAACTTTTATCTCATGGTGGTTCGTTGCAGTTTTTGTTTCTCAAGCCACACCTAATGCTGTATAGCTCCAGCCTTCCAAAAATAGCTTTGGGATTCTACCCAAATGTAATGACTGCAACAGTGAAACACGAAGAACATAGTACAGTTGTGTACACTTACCGTAAATGTAGATGTTCGGGTCTATTCACTGTTGCAGTCCAGGTTACCCTCCCTCCATCCCTCTGACTTAGGTTCATAGGTTCATAGGTTTATACTAGGCTATCTGCCCTAAGGCATTTATAAGCCTAGCCCAAATTTTTGTGGCTTACGCCACCCCTTATATGAAAAAATACTGTGCCCATTAGTTTGTTGTGCCTCTGTCCAGCAGTGACACAGAGATGATTCCCGGGGTAAACCTACGATCTCCCATCCACAGGTCTAGATTTCTCTTGAACAGAGTCAGCGAGGTGCTCTGCCTCACATGGACCGGGATTTTATTCCACAGCATAGGGAGTCTCTGAGTGATAAATCTATCCCTCCAGCACGCCCTATTTATATCCGTGCTAAGGTTTAAGTCGCTTGCTCTAGTGGTTTTGGTGGATTTGGATTTTTGAGGTGGAGCATGTCCATTAATTCGGGTTGGACATGGCCTTGTATGTCAGGCACATGTCACCTCTGAGCAGACGGTATGCGACTGAATAGAGCTGGAGTTTCTTCAATCTGGCAGCATATGACAGATTTTGGAGTCCCTTTATCCTTTTGGTGAGGAACTTTTGGGGTCTCTCCAATTGCTGCATATGTCGGGTGAGATACATCCCGAATGGGGCATTGTACTCGATCATTGGTCTGATAAGTGAAGAGTACAGGGGAACAATGACCTCACTAGATCTGGATGTGAATCCCTTCATGATCAGGTGGGCAATGTAGAAGGTCTTTCTAACCACTTTAGCAATGTGAGTGTCAAAGAAAGGCCACTGTCAACCTGGGTCCCCAGGTCCCTGATAACCTCTTCTGTGCTTAGTGGATTGCCACCTATATGGTAGCTTGGGGTTACCTTGTTTTTCCCGAAGGGTATGACTATACATTTTTGGCGTTAACTTCAGGCCATGGCTCTGGCACCAGCTATCTGTTTCCGTGAGTCCCTTCTGAAGGATATCCGTGTCCGATGCACTTTCCACTATGGCCCAGTTTGCAGTCGTCTGCAAACTTTGTCAGCCAAAGTCCTCCCATGCTGGCCTGTACTTCTGAGAAGTAGATGCCAAACAATAGGGGCCAAGGACCGAGCCCTGTGGGACACCACTTGTGACCGGCTTGGAGTCTGACACAGCGCCAGCAACTCTAACCCTGTGGGTTCTGTCCTTAAGCCAGTTTGCAACCCATCTTGTGACATATGGGTTTACATTTAAGCTGGTAAGTTTTTCTACAATACCCGAGTGGGGTATTGTGTCGAAAGCCTTTGCAAGGTCAAGGTAGGCTGTATGGACTGCCTTTCCTCATCAATGGCCTTGGTGACTGTTTCAAGAAGTCGACCAAGTTCAAAAGGCATGATCTTCCCTTGACAAAGCCAAACTGGGTCGGGTCCAATGTCTGCAAGTCCCCTATATCTTTGTTTATGAGCTCCATTTTGATCCTCTCCATAGCTTTGCAGACTAGACTTGTTAAGCTTATGGGGTAATTACCAGGGTCCGAGAGGCGCCTTTGTGGAGTGGGACCACAGTTGCCGTACGCCACTCCATGGGCACGTATCCTGTGGTAAGGGAGAGATTAAACAGGAGCCTTATGTGCGGGTTAATTCCTCATTTAGCTCGTAGCACACAGCCGGGACACCATCCGTCCCATTGATGCTGTGTTTTTAGCTTTAGAGAGAGCAGCTTTCACCTGCGCATTTGAGATGTCCAGGAGGCTACACTCGGCTGGGATAGTTATCTCTCCTTTAGGGGAGAGGGTGAAGTTTGCACTGAACCTGTCTGCCAGTATGTTGGCAATGTCTGTGGGTTCAGTGATTTTTGTATCATTTTGGACTAATTCTGAGCATATCTGGGAGTTTCCACCCAGGTTCCTAACATAGCTGAAAAAGGCCTTATGATTGTCCTTTGAATCCATGGCAATTTTTCTCTCAAAATTGTCCTTAGTTGATTTTATGAGTGCTCGTATTTTTTACTAATAATGATCAGGGTGACTTCCCTTTATGGATTTTGTTCTATCATGTAATAGCTTTCTCCTCTTATTGTAAAGTTTGTTAATGGCTGGGGTCCACCAGACTGGACGCTTGCCCTTTGTGGAAAGAGTCTTGGTTTTATTTGGGATTGCCTGATCCATGCAGTCCTGGAGGTGTTCATAGAAGGCATTTGTAAGGGCTTCCAGCTTGGGTTGTGGTTTCCTCTGGCTCAGGGGCCTTGAAGGATACTACACCAGTCTTGAGTAGTGTGAAGTTTGCTTTAGAGAAGTTCTTCACTATGGTCTTTTTGTTTGGGGTGGGGCGGGATGTGGATTTCCAGTGAGATTAGTTTATGATCAGATCTCACCAATGAGGGATATACTTCGTGTGGAGCATTTTGTCCCCATGTTTGTGACAATGAGATCTAGTATATTTTCTCCTCTCGTGGGAACAGTGACTAGCTGTTCCATGGCATTTGAATTTATGAACTCCAGGAACCGTTGGGCTAGAAAGTTAGGGCTTGAGTAATGTTCCCAGTCTATATTCGGGTAGTTGAAGTCACCCAATATGATGGTGTTTGGAGATACATTTATACCTTCCAGTGTCTTCAGGAAGGCTGTGTGGGGTTCCTGAGTTTGAGAGGGTGGCCTGTAGCATGCTACAATTTGTAGAGCAGTTTTGCCTATGGTTAGTTGCACCTGGATGGTTTCCGAAGCTTCTTTTGGCTATACCTCTACTTTCCTTTACTATGCTTAAAAGTCATTCTACAGTTTATCTTTCCTTCTCTATCTTCTACAACCTATGTGGTGTATTTGCTTGTAGATGAAGGTAAAGTTTATATTGGTGCATGTATGTAGATATATATATATATTTATATATATATTTATAATATTGATACCTTTTTGGGGGCACCTGACATTGGGGGCAAGAAAAACTAAAGAAAATGGCGTCGGCTGCATGTTTTATGCCCCTGATGACCTGACGTCATGGAAGAGAAGACAGCAACTGACCCAGGACCCAAGACTTTGGAATTCAGGCCGACTGAGAGCAACCTGCCAGCTGATTTACCCAAATGTAACTGCAACAGTGAATACACTCGAACATCTACATTTATGGTAAGTGTACACAACTGTACTTTTCTGAGCCAGGCATACTTCTGAAATAGCCCTTACCTGCGTCTTTAATAATCTGTTTATGGTGAGCGGTTAGTGTCATTGTTCTGTACTGGTCCTTTCTGATTTGTCACTGACCTTTAATATGTCATTCATAGGTTCATATGTGTATACTAGGCTAATGGCCCTGGAGCCTTACAACCCTAGCCCATAGGATTACCCTGGCATCGTGCTACCTGACATTAGTTCCCAGTGCCTGTCTCGAGTACAGCCACTGAAGTGTTCCCCGGGGTGAATTTTCTATTTCCCATCCACTCATCAAGATTTCTTTTGAAGAGGGCCAGTGAGGTGCTCTTTTTGACATGTATGGGAAGTCTGTTCCATGGCATGGGCAGTCTCTGGGTTGTGACCTGTCCCTCCAGCATGTTCTTTTTTTTTTTGTTTGTTTTATTTTTTTAATGATTTTTCAATAATCATTTGAACAACAAATTATGATAAAACTATGTACACATTTTACAAAGGCCTCAAGCAGTGTATAAGGAGAGGAAAAAAAAACAGAAGGAAAATAAAGGGAACAGCAAGTTATATAAACTGTAAAGTAGGGTACAACATTCATTCATTCATACTTTAAATATGACTAATTTGATGAAGACATATCTGAATTCACTGACTGAATAAGAGAGAGAACTTTTGTCCAAGGGTTGTTAGTCCATTTTTTTGGATATATTCTTGATTCTTTAACTTTTATTTCCATTGACGCTACTTCAACCAAAAGAGTCATGAAGTCTTGTAAGGTTGGAATGAAGGATGACTTCCATCTTCTTGTAATACATTTTTTGGCTACTGCTAGAATTGTCCAAAGAAGATATTTATTTTTGTTATTCAATACAATAGATTCATTTACATTCAGAAGAATTAAAGGTTTTGATAATCTAAAGGAATCAGTATGTTCTGTTGATTGTGGTAATGAGGTTGAGGTCTCTGGAGCGTGTGGTGCAGAGGGATTGGGATTTCTTTAGATGTATCATTTCTAACAGAACTTAGTCAGACATGGCTTTGTAAGTCAAGCAGAGATCGCCTCTAAGTAGGTGGTATGAGACAGAGAATAGCTGGAGGTTTTTTTGAGTCTATCCATATAGGATGACTGTTTAAGGCCTAGGATCATCTTTGTGAGGTACTTTTGCGGCCTCTCCAGTTATTGCAGGTGTCTAGTGAGGTACATGCCAAATGGGGCATTGTACTCAATGACTGGCCTAATTAGGGAAAAGTAGAGGGAGACAGTGATCTCTTTCTTCCCAGATGCAAAACCCTTAATAATGAGATGTGCCACATGGAAGGACTTTTTGACCAAAGTGGCAATGTGGTGGTCAAAAGAGAGGTTGCTGTTCAACCTGTGTTCCCAGAATTCTTATAACGCCTTCTGTGTTCACTGGACTACCACATCTATGGTAGTCCACTGAACACAGAAGGCATTATAAGAGTTCTGTGTTCATTCCACTGAACACAGAAGTCTTATAATGCCTTCTGTGTTCACTGGACTACCATGTGGTAGTTCATGGGAACCGTGTTCATCTCAAACTACATATTTTTTGGCATTGAGCTTAAGGCCATGGTTCTGATACCAGTCGTTGGCCTCAGTGAGGCCTTTCTGCAGGATGTCAGTATCACTTGGGGAGTTAATAATAGCTCCCAACTTGCAATCATCTGCGAACTTTGTCAGCTAGAGTCCCTTCGTATTGGCCTGGACTTCAGAGAAGTAGATACCAAACAGGAGAGGACCTGGACCAAACCCTGTGGGACTCCACTCGTGACTGGTCGGCAGTCTGACTTGGAGTCAGCTACTTTCACACTGTGGGTTCTATCTGTGAGCCAGTTTGCAACCCACCTAGAGATATAAGGGCTGATGCCTAGCTTAGTGAGTTTTTCTATGATTCCTGAGTGGGGAGCAGTATCAAAGGCCTTGGCCAGATCAAGGTAGGCTAGATGAACCACCTTGTCTTCATTCACAGCTCTGGTGACTGACTCAAAGAAGTCGACCATGTTGAGCAGGCATGATCTACCTTTCAGAAAACCAAACTATGTAGGATCCAGAGTTTGGAGATTCCCTATATCCTTGTTTATTAGGTCTATGATGATGTGTTCCATAGCTTTGCATATCAGACTCATCAGGCTAATGGGGCAGTAGTTCGTAGGGTCTGTAGCTGCACCTTCTTTGTGGAGAGGGATGACTATAGCAATGCGCCCATTCGGTAGGAACAAAGCCTGAGGTGAGGCTGTGATTGAACAGGGCACACAGGTGTGGTGCCATTTCACTCTGTAGTTCATGTAGAACACAGCCAAGGATATTGTCAGGTCCCATAGAAGCTGTATTTGTGGCCTTGGACAGTGCTGTTTTAACCTGTGCAGCAGTAATACTGGGTGCCTTGCAATCTACTGGTATTGTGATCGGTCCTTTGGGGGGGTGGTAAAGTTGAGACTGAATCCGTCGGCCAGTATATTGGCAATAGGAGGTACCACTGTGCAGTAGCTCAGAGCAAATCTGGGTATTGCCGCGGAGATTCTTTACATAACTATAGAAGGCCTTGTGGTTGTCTTTATTATCTGCTTCAATTCTGTTTTCAAAGCTAGTTTTAGAGGATTTGATGAGGGATCTCAACTTTTTGTTGAGGCTGATAAGGGAGTTTTTCCTTCTTGGGACTTCACCTTATTCCGCATCAGTTTCTTCATTCTGTTGTTGAGTTTGTTTATGGCAGGGGACCACCAGATTGACTTCATTTGTTTGGAGGAGAGCGTATTGGTTCTATTGGATATGGCGAGATCCATGCATTTTTGTACGTGTTCATACAGTGCATTTGTGTATGATTCGGTGGTAATGCAACTATTCTCCATTTGCATGGGTGCCGTGAAGTTAGCCATCTCTGTTTTTATGAGCCCAACGTTAGCTTTGGAGAAGTTTTTCATGGTGGTTACCTTTACGGGGGGGGGGGGGGGATTTCCAAGGTGATTCGTTTGTGGTTGGATCTAACCAGGGAGGAGTTGGCTATTGGTGTACAACAGTCGCCCATATTAGTAATGACCAGGTCAAGGATGTTGCTCCCTCTAGTGGGGGTAAGAACAAGCTGGTCCAGGGCATTGGAATTAATGAATTCCAGGAAATGCTGGGCAAGTGTATTGGTACATGAGAATTTTACCCAGTTAATGGAGGGGTAGTTGAAGTCACCCAGTATGAGAGTGTTAGGTTGAACCCTAATATTCTCCAGGGTGCTTAGGAATGTGGAGTGTGAGTCTTGGGACGTGATTGGGAACCTATAGCAAGCTACAACCTGAATCGCTGTCTTACCCAATGTTAGCTGCGCGTGAAGTATCTCTGATGCATTATGTTGTGCTACCAGTCTGGAGGTGTGCACATCCTTTATGAATATTGAAACACCACTGCCTTTGGAGCTTCGGTCCAAGTTCTGGGGCTGAAAGGTGTGGAATGAGTTATAGCCTGGTAGTGCTGGGGTGCTTTATGCTGCTTTGAACCAGGTCTCTGTTACAGCACAAATGTCTATGTTCTCCATTTTAAGGAGTGCTTCAAGCAAGTGCATTTTGAGATTTAGACTTCTAGCATTGAGCAGCATAATCCTCAGATTGCATTTGTTTGTAGCTGTTACGGTAGTAATTTGGTCTTTGGAACACAGCCGAAAAAGGCACTATAGGAGTGGCAAGAGCCTTGGCCAGTATCTGGAAGCCCAGGGGTGACAGATGCAGGCCATCTCTGGCAAAGTTTTGAGGTCTGTCAGTCATGTCATCCCAGGCAGACAGATACTGGATCCCCTTGGAATGATACCATAAACTTAGCCAATTGTTGAAATCAGTAATTTTCTGCTTGTACTGTGGTATCATTCTGGGTGATGGTAGGATGCTGCTCAGGGCTAGGGTCATACCCACCTGGGGTACATAATCTGAGAGCTCCTCCATGTCTCTTTTTATGTAGTCCAGGGAGGTACGTCTCAGGTCATTCATACCCACATGTACAATGACAGAGTCATATTTGCACCTGAGGGACCTGAGTACGTGCGTTATGTGGCAGATCCTGGCACCTGGCAGGCAGCTGACTATTACTTTCTCCTTATTCAACGTAGTGAGTGGGACAATCAGTGTGCTTCACTATCGAGTCACCTACGAGTAGTATGCTGGGCATGCTGTTTTGCCTTAGGGGCTTTGGTTGAGTGGCACACTGTTTAGGAGAGTTATATGTCTCATGATTAGTGTTGCATTGTGGTGGTCGAATGCGTTTCTGCCTTGGAGGTCTTTGCTGTTTGGATAGATTTTTTATTGATAGCCTCCATGAAGATGGGTGTGTGGTTTGTGTTTTTATGTGAAGGCAATGCTGGTGTGTGTTTTGGAGGGCTGTGTGCTCCATGTGGTGTGGTGCAAGTGAGTGGCTTCCAATTTGGATATATAAGTGCATCTTTCACAAGTCTGAGTGTTGGGAGGTAAGAGGAGAGGGTTGTCAGTGTACATGAGGCAGTTGCTACATTGCCACAGGATGCCCAAGTTCACCAGGTTAATAGGAGAAAGCCCATGGAACTTAGCTTTAGACATGCCTGGAGGGGTGGGCATTAATACTAAGTACTTCAGCTGTTTCCTTGTAGAACGTTTAGTGCTGGTAGCACTTTTGTGTGCTATAGTAATTGCTACAGGAAGTCTGGTAAAGTGCTAGACTAATAAGCTATTAAAAGTGCAGGAGAGGAGAGAACTAGCAGATCTAAGGGAAAAATCGAAGAGCAGACTTTTTGGCACCACTCAGAAACTTACAAACAGTCCTGGATACGGCAGTTCTGGTTCTGGACTAGACTAGTTACAGGAAATGCAGGAAACAAGCGCAGATGCAGGCTTTTAATCCAGAAAGTTGAAAGAGATGGAAAAACTGCCAGACGGCCAATAAACTACAATGTCTGGGCCAGAAACCACTCCTTTTGTGGTAGATAGGCTACCTACTGCTTACCACTCCCACTGAAAAGCTAGAAGGCTTCCCTCCAACACAGAAAGGCTTGGGTGGGCTCAGAAGCTTACAAACAGTCCTGGATACAGCAAATCTGTATCTGGACTAGACTAGTTACAGGAAAGGCAGGAGACAAGCTTAAAACTTTTTTTTTTACAGAAATCAGCTAAAACAGCACTAAAGAACAATTCAAATGCAGTGCAAGCTAAACACTTGAGTTGTAGCAATATTAAAGCAAATACAGTTTAAATAAATGCAATTTATTCAAACGGTATTCTTAACTGAATTCATTTATTGATTTATTCAACTCTGAACAGTTAAAAGTGCCAAAAAGTGTACTTATCAGCTCTATGTTTCCAGATTGTTTAAGAAGCGCACTTTCGGCTACCACTTTGGGTGTTGGACTTCTATTTCATTTGGTAAGAAGCACACTAGTCAGAACACAAGGAGATTCTAGCAATGGTATTTTTTTTTTTTTTTAGTAAAGTGGAAAGGGAGAAAGGAGGAACAGAGATAATTCAAGGTTAAGAAACTAAGTGAGTTAGCCTTCTCAAATGTTCTCTCTGTATTAGGTAGAATGAGATAGTGACGCTAGACCGGGTGGTGTCCCAGATCAAATTTACAGTAGGGGTGGGCAACTGCAAAGCCACCAAGTATCAGTTATACGATACACTCCTTGGCAGGGAATCAGAACAAACAAATGTTTAACAAATGGAGAAAATTTCCGGTTAATATCATACACACATTGAGGAATCTCTTTTGACTGACTGAAACATTGCAGTAGACATCACTGGCATAGTCTTGGTTTAGTTTGCCTCATACCTTTCCAGGTATGTGTGGGTAGTAGTTTCAGTGGTTAATCCTTTTGCGTCCTGATGTTCATCGTGCATACAGCTGCAGTAATCACAGATGGGTTCTCTGCCGTCAGGCGGGTCCTCGGTCGGCCGAATTCCAAAGTCTAGGTCCGGCGTAGGTTGCTGTCGCCTTCTTTCCTGACGTCAGTGCGATAAGGGTATATAAGACACAGCCAACGCCATTTTCTTCAGTCTTTTTTGCCGCGCGGTGCCCGAAGCAGAAGTAGTTCGCAAGTGCCGGTCGGCCAGCTCCTGAAATTACGAAAATTTGGAAACCGAAGTCTTCTTTAAAGCTAAGTACCCCGTTGGGGAAATTTTTCTTGCCTCAGACCGATGTCAGACAAAGTTAACAATTGTATTTCTTGTGGGAAGCAAATACCGCATAGGGATTTCCACTCCCTCTGCATACCTTGTTTAGGCCCAGACCACGACGTCTCGGGCTGTCGCTTTTGCGCTACTTTCAATAAACACACTATTAAGCGTCAGGCGGAGTTCGCCCAGCACTTTTTTGGTAAAGCTTTTGATTATAAAATGTCGTCGGAGACTCCGACTACCGTTTTGTCCAAAAAACGCAAGGACAAAGACCGACACGCGAGGTCCGCGTTCTCCACCAACACCACGCCAAAACCGGCTACACGTGGTCCGGTTCTCAGCGAGGCACCTATGCAGCCCCTGACTACCGACGACACTTCTCTGGTGGTGTCTTCTGTAACCGAGACCGCAGGTGCCTCAGCCCATACCCAGACTACAGTTACTGAAGCCACTGTGAATTTTGAGCCTCCTAATGTGGACAGGTCCACTTCCACCCATGGTGTCTTTAGACCCTCATCTTCCTTTTCCATAAAGGCATTTACTAAGTCCAAATCAGCCATGCATCCCAAGAGGCCTGTTGCACAGGGCCCATCTCCAGGCCCCATGCCTAAAAAGCAGATGCTAAAAATGGCTGAGGATTTAATTACTCTTATCAGGGGTTCCCAGCCCCCTCCGGACAAGAGATCCAGAGTGGAGGAAGATTATCCCTCTTCTGACCAGGGCTGCATTATTTCAGAACATTCTGATGAAGAGGAACACTCGTACTTCCCTTTTGAAGATTCTGATGCAGAGCAGTCCATTCCTTCTGTATCTCCCCCAGAGGATTTTTCTTTTGGGGAAACCTTGCATACCTTGAGGGAACACTTCCATTGGGAAGGCCAAGACTTTTCTGATTCCGAGAAAAGACTTCGGGAATTCCTTTTGCTACCTCAGCACAGACCTCTGGCGATACCTCCTGTCTTGGACATACTTGATGATGTTTACCCGGAGGCTTGCTTTAATCCGGATTCCCTGCCTCCTGCCCCAATCAAGCCTGATAGATACTACAGAGTTCCTAACTCTCACCAATTTCTTTACAAAAGCTATAATGCTGACCCTGAAACCATTTCTCAAGGCCCCAAGGGAATGAAGGCCTCTACTGCTAAGAATCCACTACCTTCCGAAACAGAGTCTAGATCCTTAGAAAGGTGGGGGAAAAAGGTATATACCTCGGCCACCCTAGCCATGAGGGCCTTAAATTGTCAGTTCCATATGCTTAAATATCAGCAGTTTCTGTTATCACAATTAAGGAATAAAATGTCACAACCTGAACAACCAGATTTGAAGGAGTTGCAGGATATGATGCATAGTGCAGAACAAGTAGGTAAACACACCTTACAATGTGGCTATGATGCTCTAGAGGCCTCAAGTAGAGCTGCTGTTACAGGATCAGTCATTCGTAGACATGCCTGGTTTAGGGAACAAACCTTGCCTGATCATGTTAAAGCTAAACTACTAGATGCTCCTTTACAAAAGGATATATTATTTGGTACTAATACTGAGGAGATACTACGGAAAATGGAAGAAAAAGCTAAATCTATGCAAACTGTCAAAGCTTTTCTACAGGTTCAACCACCATGTTTTAGCAGAAATTGGCCTTCAAAAAACTGGTCCTTTCCAGCCACGGACAAACCCCAAAGAGGTAGATACAGGCGCACAAGGGGCAGAGGACAATCTCAAGGATCATATAGAGGCAGACAATGGCAAACTCCAGCACCAAGAGGTGGCGAAGACAGTGCACAACAATACAGGAAACAAAACCAATGACTTTCCCCTTTTCATGCCAAGTAAGTCTCAGCTGGCAGCACCCTTGGGAGGAAAGCTGGCATTATTTACAAGAAACTGGCATATCATCACAACAGACAAATGGATCCTGGACATCATAAACAGAGGCTACAGATTTCATTTTCACACTTACAAAAATGAGAGGCATGCCGAACCTGCCACACAATCAAAGGGCAGAGGCTCAAATACAAATTTCAAAGCTCATGGACATGAAAGCTATTCAAGAGGTACCTACTCACGAACAAGGTCAAAGTTTTTATTCCAGACTATTCCTGGTACCAAGGAAAGGAACCGATTGGAGACCCATTTTGGACTTATCCATCCTAAACACATTTCTACTCGTACCAAAATTCAAGATGCTCACCTTACAGCAGCTTCTTCCCATGCTGGGCAAGGAGTTTTGGCTGGTAACATTGGACCTCAAGTAGGCATACCTGCATGTCCCAATCAGACAAAGCTGCAGAAGATACCTCAGATTTCTTGCAGGTTCAATCCACTATCAATTCTCTGCATTACCCTTTGGCTTATCTACTGCGCCCAGAGTATTCACGAAATGCCTGGCATCAGTAATTGCCTACTGCAGACTTCAATGGATGCAAATTTACCCTTATTTGGATGACTGCCTGATCCAAGCGGACAGCAAACACATACTTCTGGAACATCTGGCTTATGTAACACGGTTATTGAATTCTCTGGGATACACAGTCAACAAAGAGAAATCCAGGCTAACACCATCTCAGAAAATAACTTTCCTGGGTGCCAACTTGGACACAAACACCCAGATGGCCTATCTTACGCCAGAAAAACAGGGGCAACTAACTCAGTACTTCAAAATACTAGCAAATTGCACCAGGCTAACTGCAAGGAAAATCCTGCAGGCTCTGGGCTTCATGGCATCTTGCATTCTTCTAATCCCATGTGCAGAGTTGCATATGAGGAAACTTCAATGGTACCTAAAAAACCTATGGTCTCAACACAGCCACAGTTTGGAAACAATAATACCAATAATCCCATGTTTGCAACAGGAATTTCTATGGTGAGCCCAAGCATGCCAAACAAACACAGGTCTACCATTCTGCAAGCCTCAAGCAAATCAAGTCATCACAATAGACGCCTCAGACTACGCCTGGGGGGGCACACATGACAGACAGGTGCATTCAGGGCAAATGGTCCCAAAAGGAAAAGCACCTTCACATCAATCAAAAGGAAATGCTAGCAGTGATAAATGCATTTACAGCTTTCAAAGACCTCCTGCATCCAGGGCAATTATTGATAAGAACAGACAACACCACAGTAATGTGGTACATAAACAAACAAGGAGAAACACATTCATACCCCCTGTGCAGGCTAGCCATGTCACTTTGGAACTTGGCTCTGGAATGGCAAATTGAACTTCAAGCACAGTACCTGCCAGGATTGGAAAACACGCTGGCAGATAATCTAAGCAGAAATATGACAGACCCACACGAATGGAAGTTGCATCCTCAAGTGTTTACAAAGATAATCCAAGCGTGGGGAAGGCCAGATATAGATCTCTTTGCCTCCCACAGGAATCATCAATTGACAAAGTTCTGCTCAAGGACCTTCCATCCAAAGGCCTGGAGAGTGGACGCCCTTTCTTTCAGTTGGGCAGCACGGACAATTTACGCCTTCCTACCTTTGCCTCTTCTGCCCAAGGTGCTCTTGAAAGCAAGAACAGACAGATCGAAGATGATACTGATTGCTCCAGATTGGCCAAGACAACACTGGTACCCACTCCTGAGGAGGCCTAACACATACTCCTCCCTGGACCCTACCTCTAATGCCTCTTCTACTGACTCAGCACAGCTACAAGACTCTTCACAGTCAGCTGAAAACACTCAGTCTGGCTGCATGGAAAATTCCTTAACGCCACAACAGACCCTACGTTGTTGATTTTCCTCCAGAATCTGAAGCCCAAGATTTGCCTGAGACCATACCGGTAGACAAGGTGACTCCAGCACGTGGGGCAGCTAGGCCCCCTATGTCTATGTCTATCAAGGCCTACACACCTGCTAAGGCTGCCAGCCAGGCTAAGTCTCACCCCCCTAAAGCTTTGCCTCAGCCCACTACTGATAAACAAATCATGACCTTAGCTGCAGATTTAATTTCCTTAATCCGAGGCTTCCAGGCCCATCCTGAGAGAGGTTCTCAGCCACCTTCTGACAAAAGGCCCAGGGTTGAGCATACAGGCACCCATTCTTCAGATGAAGCTTCTGGTGACTCTGATCACTCAGATACCCAGGAAGAATCCTTCCAGGCCTACGAGGATTCTAATGCGGAGGAATCTATTCCTTCTGCCTCTCCACCTGAGGATATTTCTTTTGGGGAAATTCTCCACTCCATGAGAGAGCATTTTCAGTGGCAAGGTCAGGAATTCTCCGACTCCAGGAAGCGGCTTCGTACCTTCCTTAAGCTTCCCCAACACAGACCTTTAGCTATCCCCCCAGTGTTAGATGTACTGGATGATGTGTACTCAGATTCGAGTGCTTCTCCTGATTCTCTCCCCCCTGCTCCTGTTAAGCCTGACAGATATTACAGGGTTCCTGAAACTCACAAGCATTTCTTTAAGGCCCATTCTGTTGATCTAGAAACAATTTCCCAGGGGCCCAAGGGAGTGGCCACATCCACGGCCAAAAATCCTTTGCCCTCAGACAGGGAAGCTAGGTCACTGGAGAGGTGGGGTAAAAAAGTTTTTACCTCAACCACACTCGCCATGAGAGCTCTCAATTGCCTTTTTCATATGTTTCAGTATCAGGAGTTCTTGATGGATGATTTGCAGAAAAAGTTAGCCTCTCCTGAGCCTTTAGAGAGAAAGGCCTTGCAGGATTTGGTCCATAACACTCAGCAGGTTAGCAATCATTTTCTTCTGTGTGGTTATGATGCATTGGAAGCTTCATGTAGGGCAGCTATGACAGGGGCAGTCATACGTAGACATGCATGGTTGAAGGAACAGGCATTGCCAGATCATGTTAAAGTAAAGCTTCTAGATGCACCTCTGGAAAAACACAAGCTATTTGGTGCTAATGCTCAGGATGTGTTGAAATCAATTGAGGAAAAGGCTAAATCAGTGCAAACAGTCAAGGATTTCCTCCAGGTTCAGCCACCCAGGTTCAGCAGGAATTGGCCTTCTAAGAAATGGTCCTTCCCGGACACTGCCAAGTTTCAAAGAGGAAAAAACAGGCGTGCCCGAGGAAGAGGGCAATACAGAGGCTCCTACAGAGGACGCCAATGGCAACCTACTAATCAGAGAGGTGGCGCAGGGACATCCCCTGCTCCACAGGGACAATCACAATGACTTGACTTTGACACCGCCTACCAAGACTCAAAGAGAAGCACCTTTAGGCGGAAAATTATCCTTATTTTCAAAAAATTGGCACATTTTAACAAAGGACAAATGGATTTTGGACATAATAGACCAAGGCTACAGGTTCCACTTCCATACTTTACCAGCAGGACAAGGCATGCCAAACCTGCCACAAAATCAAAGGGCAGAGGCATTCAAACAAGTTTCAAAGCTGATAAAAATCAAAGCAATAGAAAAGGTTCCTCCTCAGGAACAAGGCCAGGGATTTTACTCAAGACTGTTCCTTGTTCCAAGAAAAGAAAAGCAATGGAGACCTATACTGGACTTGTCCGCTCTAAACACTTTTCTCATTGTACCAAAATTCAAAATGCTGATGCTACAGCAACTCCTTCCCATGCTGGGCAAGGGGTCTTGGCTGGTTACTCTGGACCTCAAGGAGGCATACCTGCATGTCCCAATCAGACAAAGTTGCAGAAGATACCTCAGATTTCTTGCAGGGTCAGAGCATTATCAATTCTCAGCATTGCCTTTTGGCTTATCTACTGCACCCAGAGTATTCACGAAATGCCTGGCATCAGTAATTGCACACTGCAGACTCCAGGGGATACAAATATACCCTTATCCGGATGACTGCCTTATACAAGCGGACAGCAAGCAAGCCTTGACAAAAAACTTGAATTATGTCATTTACTTACTACAGGCTTTGGGATACACAGTCAACTTACAAAAATCAAGACTACTGCCATCCCAACAAATAATTTTTCTAGGAGCCAAACTAAACACACAATCACAAATGGCTTACCTCACAGACGAGAAGCAAGAACAATTACCACAGTACTTCAAAGGCCTAGCAAGGCTCACCCAGATGACTGCAAGGAAAATCCTGCAGGCCCTGGGTTTCATGGCATCTTGCATTCTACTGATTCCACTGGCAAGACTACACATGAGAAAACTACAGTGGTACCTAAAAAGTTTATGGTCTCAGCACAGCCACAACTTGGAAACAATTATCCCAGTCATCCCATGTCTACAAAGGGAATTTTTGTGGTGGGCTCAAGCAAGCCAGTCAAACAAAGGTATGCCTTTCAACAAACCTCAAGCAAGCCAAACCATTACAACAGACGCCTCAGACCATGGATGGGGGGCACACATGGAGGGCAAATGCATTCAAGGGCAATGGACCCCCCAGGAAGTACATCTACACATCAATCAAAAAGAGATGTTAGCAGTAATTCATGCAATCGAGGCCTTCGGAATATATCTTCAACAAGGCCATCTGCTAATAAAGACAGACAACACCACTGTTATGTGGTACATAAACAAGCAGGGAGGTACTCATTCTTACCCCCTTTGCAGACTAACAATGACTCTTTGGGAAAAGTCCCTGAAACTGGACATACAGCTGCAATCCCAGTTTGTTCCGGGCAGGGACAATGTTCTGGCGGACAGTCTAAGCAGAAACATCCTGGACCCGCACGAATGGATGCTGCGTCCAGACATTTTTGCCCAAATAACTCATGCATGGGGGAGGCCGGACATAGACCTCTTTGCCTCCCACCTCAATCATCATCTGAAAAAGTTCTGCTCGAGGACACACCATCCACAAGCCTGGAGGATAGATGCTCTCTCATTCAGCTGGAACCTCTAACAATCTATGCATTCCCACCTCTACCATTAATGACCAAGGTGTTACTGAAGATCAAAGCAGAGCAACCAAAAGGCATCTTAATAGCTCCAGATTGGCCAAGACAACACTGGTATCCATTGCTAAGGAGCATAACTTGCACCAACCCGTGGCCCCTGCCACAATGGCCTCTACTCTTGACTCAGCACAATTACAGGACGGTTCATCCCAACCTGCAAACTCTGCAGCTGACAGCCTGGAGGGTTCCATGATTTCTACCCATATCTCTCTTTCCAAGGAAGTTCAACAGATATTACTGGAAGCACGCAGACCTTCCACCAGAAAGGCTTACTCAGCCAAATGGAAGAGATTCAACATCTGGAATACCAACAAGGGGCAGGATGCATCAGTAATGAGCATACCACACATACTGGAATACTTGGCAGAAATGCTGCATAATGGACTTTCATATTCTTCCATAGAAATACACGCTTCAGCAATTTCAGCAACATACAACACTGATCCACCTGTGTTTTCACATCCTTTGCTAAGACAATTTCTAAGAGGGATAAAGAATATCAAACCTCCCAGAAAGCCACCAGCACCTGCATGGGACCTCAACTTCGTGTTGGAAAATCTAACTCTTCCTCCTTTTGAACCAGCAGCATCTTCAGAATTGCAATTTCTTTCATGGAAAACAGTTTTCCTGTTGGTAATTACGTCAGCAAGAAGAGTTTCGTAGATACAGGCCCTCATGGCAGTACCTCCATTTCTCATTTTTCACCAGGACAGGGTTTCGTTAAGAACCAATCCTTCTTTTATGCCAAAAGTGATATCCAGGGTGTCTCTAAACCAAGCAATTCACCTGCCCACCTTCTTCCCCAATCCTCAAAATAAAGGGGAAAAGCTGCTGCACACTTTGGACATACACAGACAACTACGCTACTACTTGGACAGAACAAAGGCCAACAGAAAGTCTGACCAACTATTTGTAGCATACACCCCTGCAGTGCAAGGAAAGGCAATTTCCAAACAAACTATTTCAAAATGGATTGGACATTGCATAAGATTCTTTTATTCTTTCCATGGAAAGGGTGTGCCAGCCAATATCAGGCCACACTCCACCAGAGCTACAGCCACTTCCACAGCCTTCCTAAGAGGGGTGGCTACAAAGGACATTCTAGAAGCTGCTACATGGAGCTCCATGCATACATTTTTCCAAGCACTACAACCTGCCTTTATATTCCAGATCCCAAGCAGGCTTTGCTTCGGCAGTCCTGCAGGGCATTTTAGCTACACCATCCTTATCTTAGAGCCTACCACCCCCAGCTTGGCTATGGTATTTAACCCATATGTAAGGACTGCAGTTGCATTCTTGAAGGACATAGTACAGTTTTGTACCTACCATAAATGTAGATGTCCGATAGATATGCAACTGCAGTCAGGTGTTCCCTCCCTCCTACCCCTCTGTGTATTGGGTCCACTTCCCTTCTTTTATACTTAGCTGGGGATATCTGTTATGGTGTATCTGTTTATTGCTACTGTGTATGTCTGGAATTTTTTATCCAGTTCTAAATTTAGCCTTCCTTGGAGGGCATCTGGGGCAAGAAACACTGAGGAAGATGGCGTCGGCTGATGCTTTTATACCCCAGCCGCTCTGACGTCGGGGAGGAGGCGACATCAGCCGACGCCGGACCCAGACTTTGGAATCTGGCCGACCGAGGGCTGCTTGAGGCAGGACAACCCATATGTAAGGACTGCAGTTGCATATCTATCGGACATCTACATTTATGGTAGGTACAAAACTGTACTTTACCTCAGCTCATAGGGTTTCGGAACTACAAGCCCTCATGGCTGTGCAACCCTTTCTCATCTTCCATCAGGACAGGGTTTCTCTACGAACCAACCCGCCATTTATGCCTAAGGTAGTATCCAGGGTAGCTTTAAATCAGGCTATACACTTACCTACCTTTTACCCCAATCCTCAAAACAAAGGGGAAAGGCTGTTACATTCCTTAGACATCCATAGACAGCTACGTTACTATTTGGACAGAACAAAGCCTTTCAGGAAATCAGAACAACTCTTTGTGTCCTGTGCTGTAGGAGCTCAAGGGAAGCCAATTTCCAAACAGACAATTTCAAAATGGATAGGCCACTGCATACGGTTTTGTTACTCCTTTCATGGCAAATCTGTTCTTACAGGCATCAGATCCCACTCCACAAGGGCCACAGCTACCTCTACAGCCTTCCTCAGAGGAGTCCCTACCAAATATATTTTGGAGGCAGCCACTTGGAGTTCTGTGCATACCTTCACAAAATACTACCACCTGCCTTTATACTCCAAAACTAGAGCAGGCTTTGCCACTGCTGTGTTGCAGGGCATTCTGGCTCTTCCCAGTTCCACCTAGTGCCTACCACCCTGTGCGTAACTTTGGGATTCTACCCATCTGTGATTACTGCAGCTGTATGCACGATGAACATAGTACAGTTTTGTACCTACCATAAATGTAGATGTTCGAGTGCTAATACAGCTGCAGTACAGGTTTCCCTCCCTCCTTCCCCTCTTGGTAAAGGCCTAGTGGCTAACACCTCCTCATACAACCTGATTGGGTTATCCTACTATGGTGTATTTGCTTGCAACTACTGATTTTTGATTATTTTGCATTGCATGATTATATATATAATTTATGTATTGCCTTCCTTCTGGGGGCACCTGACATCTGGGGCAAGAAAGACTGAAGAAAATGGCGTTGGCTGTGTCTTATATACCCGTCACACTGACATCAGGAAAGAAGGCGACAGCAACCGACGCCAGACCTAGGCTTTGGAATTCGGCTGACCGAGGACCCGCCTGATGGCAGAGAACCCATCTGTGATTACTGCAGCTGTATTAGCACTCGAACATCTACATTTATGGTAGGTACAAAACTGTACTTTCTCTTGACTGCGGTGGTCTGCATGACCCAATACTTGGCTTCCTTTTATTCATCATATATATGCTATGTTTGGCAAATATGTTTTGATCTAAAAGGTTGCAGTGCCATTACTGTGCTGATGACACCGGTCTGCCTCTCATTCACTTAAGATTCTGTACCAACTGTTAACCACTTAGCTAAGGACTTAGAATGCACTCATGACTGGGAAGTCAGCAATCTACCTGAACTCAATACTTCCAAGATAGTTCCAATGGTCATATATTTCACACTTAGCAATTCTTCACTGCTGGTTTACCTTCAAGCATCTATACTGGAGAGAAGCTACAATTCATGTTTAAGGTGCGGGATTTGGGAGGGAGTCATTCATGAAAACCTGACCCTAATGAATCAGATCTTAGCTGTTGTCAGATCCTTGTTTCCACCTAAGGAACATCATCCCCATCAAACACCTTACTTTATCTTCCTGTTTCCCAACTGTGGTACATGCCATTGTTCCCTCCTGGTTGGACCATGCACCTGGGACTTCCAGATCAGACACAGAGCTTGACTGCTGGCAGCTCACTCAAAATTCTGCATCTCATCTACTTCCTTGGGTGTCTTAGTAGCACTACATTACGCCACTTCTGTGGGGATTATGCTGACTGCCTATCAAGCAATGTATGATCTGTTAAGTTCTTATTCTGGTGTGCCCAGTCCTTCTTGGCTTGCCCCCCACCCCCATCTGAAGAATCTGTTGACCTGCTATGAGCAACGCTCTGATCCCTGTGTCTGCCTCATGTTGGCTGCTAGTGGTTCTGGTAATGTTGCTTGAATCCTGTAGGGCTTGGTCATCGAGTACTATGCATCTAGAACTTCTTATCTGATTAGCTGAGAGAGTCTCCAGACCTGAGAGTGGTTTAGAGTTTTTTAACCTAACATATAACTAGCCTTTTTTGCTTGATTTTATTGATTTTAGTTATCTGTTGCCTTCTTCGTTAACTAGTTTAGTTAACTGGCTGCTCCTTAGGGGATAGGGCAGTCCTGAACAGTTATGTCATTTGCAGAAGTAAGTGACAGCTCCTCTTGACACTCATTGTGTCACACCCTGGAGCATGTTACTGAGAATGCGCCATAGGTTTAAATCTAAAAACTGGAAAAACTCCTAATAGCTGCAGAAATGGTAGCCTCTCTCACTCAGATTTCACTCCCAGTGAAGGGGAAATGAGTGAGACAGATGGCTAAGGGCAGGCAGCAGGAAAGGAAAACAGATTAAAAAACAAAGAATATGTGTAGCCTTTAATGGTAACTGTCACTCGTCCCTCTCTAGTATAGATGACAGACAGGGTAGTTTGTTTATATGCTTTGTTACATAGAAATACATCAGGATTGGTAGCAGCATCACAAAATATAAACAAACTGATTAACTGACAGACTACACAGCCATACATGCTTACATCTCAACAGCTTACTGCAAAACGGCAGTCAGGCTCGCACATACTCAGTATTTATACACTTGTGCAAGCCCCTAGAAAACTTTGTAAAGGAATATATATACATATATATATATATATATATATATATATATATATATATATATATATAGATATATATATATATACACACACACATATATATATATATAGAGAGAGAGAGAGAGAGATCTACATTCTCCCTCTTAATGAATTGTCCTCAATGAAATGAATTGGAATAAGACATGCAATAATGTAGACATCAGAAACAAACACAATGTTCATGTCCACGTTGCCGTATATGTATAACATGGTCTGGATATGCAACCTGATCTGGTAATATAGTAATCAGAACTGGGTTTAGCAACAGAGACAGTCTTCAATGAACAACTCGTATCAGGAACTTCGGGATTCATCTCAGGAACAGGGATGTTTACTAACATGTCCTCTGGAACTGGAAAGCTGGATAACTCACTCTGAGATAGAGTCTTTCTCACAGGGTAGGTCTGTGGTACAGGCTCGGACACCGGCATCAAATGTTTCCAATTCCGCCTAAACTGTACTCCTTGTGATTCCATAATGTACAGTCTTTGCTCTGGATAAACACATTTCACGACTCCAGTCCAATAATAACCTTTGCATGATTGCATTCTCACTGTCTCTCCTTCATGTAGTGGATTGAGCGATTTGCTGGACTTAGCGTAATAAGACTTTTTAGATAGGCACTTCTTTAACAGATGTACTTTCACTGATCTGTTATTCTTAGCACTTGGAACTAATAAAGTACTGCTGACTGGTAATGTAGATGTTCTTCATTCCACATTGCTGCAGTCCTAACAATTGGTCCGATGCAGAAGCAGTTTGTGCAGGTTGGCGTTCTGAAATTTTCTGTCGGAGTTTTCAGACCGAATCAAAGTTGGCTAAAATATTTTGTTTTTCTTGCCTCAGTATTTAACGGATGTCAGAAAAAGTGAATAACTGTATTTCTTGTGGGAAACAGATACCTCATAGGGATTACCATACCTTGTGTATACCTTGTTTAGGGCCTGACACTGAGTTGTTGGATGCGCTCTTGTGCTAGATTTAACAAAACGCACTATTAAGAGAAGGTTAGACTGTGCCAGGTTAGTTTTGGGAAGCGTTGTAATTATAAAATGCCGTCAGATGCTCCGGCGCCGGCCGTCAAAAAAGCGCAAGGACAAAGCAGCAAAGCCTAGATTGGAAGAACCGGAGGTTCTGCCAGGAGTTTCTATGGAGTCTCAGGAGAGACTTTACTGTTACAGGATGTGTCCTCTCAGGAGGTAGGCCAGGCTGAAGGGGCTTCTCAGGTGGCTGTTCTTCCCTCTCTTCCTAAGGTGGTTAGAGCCTCCCTTCTGTTTCCAAGGCTTCTTTGAGAGGCAGGCCAGGTTTAACTTCAGTGGGGGTTTCTCCTAGCTCTTCAGGATCTTTGCCTAAGAAACATATGCTTAAAATGGCAGAGGATTTGATTACTATGATTAGAGGTTCTATGCCCCTCCTGATAAGAGGCCTAGGGTGGAACCTGAGTTTGAGAGTTTTGAGCAGTGTTCGAGGCTTCTGAGTCTTCTGAAGACTTGCAGGAGTATCCTCCTTATTCTGATTCTGATGTGGATGATTCTACTCCTTCAGCTTCTCCTCCTGAGGATTTTTCATTTTCAGAGACTCTTCATTCCATGAGGGAGCATTTTAAATGGGAAGGTCAAGATTTCTCTGATTCCAGGAAGAGGCTTAGGGAATTCTTGTTTTTACAGCATAGGCCTTTAGCTATACCTCCTGTTCTGAATGTGGTGGAAGATGTTTTTGCAGAGGCTTCCTGAACCCTGATTCTTTGCCTCCTGCCCCAGTTAAACCAGATAGGTACTATAGGGTGCCTGAAGCTCATAAGTATCTTTTAAGAGTCCTAGGGCAGACCGAAACTGTCTCTCAGGGGCCTAAAGGTGTTAAGGCTTTTGTTGTTAAAACTCCTGTTCCTCCTGATAAACCGGCAAGGGCTTTGCATAGATGGGGAAAGAAAGTGTATACTTCTTCCACTTTAGCCATGAGGCGTTGAATTGCCAGTTTCACATGTTAAAGTATCAAAATTATCTCCTTTCACAATTGAAGTCTAAGGTGGATGCTCTGGAAGGTATTGAGTGTAAAGAGTTGCAGGATTTGGTTCATGTGTCTGAACAGGTGGGTAAGCATTCCTTGCAATGTGGTTTTGATGCTGTGCAGCCCTCCTCGAGGGTGGCTGCCACTGGTTCTGGTTGAGGGATCAGAATTTAGCTGAGCATGTTAAGACAAGGATTTTGGATGCTCCATTACAGTCTGGTTGTTTGGTTCGCCTGTGGAAGCAGTTTTAAAGAAAATGGAGGACAAGGCTAAGTCTATGCAAACTGTTAAAGATTTGTTTAGTAGAAATTGGCCTACTAAGTGATGGACATATCCTGCTTATGATTCCCAGTCTAGGGGTAGGTCTCTCAAGGTTCTTTAGGGCCTAGAACAGGAGTTCACCTGCTCAGACTTCTGGTGAGGGCAGGGGTCAGTCCTTAAACAGACCCAATGACCTGCCTTTTCGGCTGCCAGTACATTCTCATCTGGCAGCACCTTTGGGAGGGAAGGCTGGCTTTTTCAAAGAAAATTGGGATTTAATTACCCAAGACAGATGGGTTTTGGATATCATTCACCACGGTTACAGGTTTTATTTCCATACCTTGCCTCCTTTCAAAGGCATGCCAGACATTCCTCCTCTACAAAGAAAGAGGCTCACAAAGCAAATTCTCTGTTACTCCAAATAGGGGCCATTCAGCGGTTCCTGTGCCAGAAAAGGGCCTAGGATTTTATTCTCGCCTGTTCCTAGTACCAAAGAAGGGAACACGTGGAGACCAATTTTGGATTTATCTATCCTCAACACTTATCTGGACATTCCCAAGTTCAAAATGTTGACGTTACAACAGCTTTTACCTCTGCTGGGCAAAGATCACTGGATGGTAACTTTAGATCTCAAGGAGGCTTACCTTCATGTGCCTATCAGACTACATTGCAGGAAGTATCAGAGCTGGAAATTCCCATTATCAGTTCTCTCACAAAGGTTCTGGCTCGGAATACAAATCTATCCTTACTTGGACGACTGCCTGATTCTGGCTCAAGAAAAGGAAGACCTTTTACAGCATTTGGAATATGTAATAGCAGTGCTAAGATGCCTAGGGTATTCTGTGAACGAAATAAAGTCCAGTCTAGTACCCTCTCAAGACATGTGCTTTCTGGGTGTGAGACTGAATACAGCAGCGGACAAACAAAAGAATCTTTCCATTTACTTCCATAAACTATCTCTTCAGTCCGGGCTGACTGCAAGGACAGTCCTTCAAGCCTTAGGGTTCATGGCATCTTGTATTCTGGTGCTTCCCAATGCCAAACTGCATATGAGGAAGCTGCAATGGTATCTCAAAATGTATGGACACAGCACTGCCAGGATTTGGACACTGTCATTCAAATAATACCTTGCATTCAACAGGAATTTTTGTGGTGGGCTCAGGAATGTCACCTAAACAGACAGATGCCTCAGACATTGCTTGGGAGCTCATCTAAATGGAAAGTGGATACAAGACAAGGGCCTGCCAGACTACAGCATCTACATATCAACATGAAGGAGATGTTAGCAGTCCAGTTTGCATTAATGGCTTTCAGAGTTACTTCTTCCAGGGCAGGTGTTGATTCTAACAGACAACACAACTGTCATGTGGTACATCAACAAACAAGGGGAACACATTCTTACCCATTATGCAGGTAAGCAATGATTTTATGGCAGCTTGCAACTAACTCTTCAGGCAAGGTTTCTGCCGGAGCACAGAACTCCTTAGCAGATGTGTTAAGCAGACAAATCATGGATCCCCCACAGTGGAAACTGGATCTTCATGTATTTGAAATTGACAGTGTCATGGGGAACTCCAGACATAGATCTGTTCGCTTCTCCACTAAACCACCAGCTGCCAAAGTTTTGCACAAAGAGGTTTCATCACACAGCTTGGAAAGTGGATGCTCTTTCTTTCAGTTGGAAAAATCTTCATGTGTATGCCTTTCCACCTCTGCCTCTTCTCCCAAAGGTGCTCCTAAAGGTCAGACAAGACAAGCCAAGGATGATTTTAATAGCTCCAGATTGGCCTCGGCAACACTGGTACCCATTACTGAGGAGTCTGGTAAGGAAGCCTCCATGGCCTTTACCTTTGATTCCACACCTGTTGTCTCAGAGGGACGGTCACCTGCTCAATGTCAAGCTTCACTCTCTTCATCTAACAGCCTGGCATATTCTGTTTTGAAACACAGCAGGTCTCAACTTCCTCAACAAGTTTTAAATGTGATTATGGAAGCCAGAAGACCTAGTACAAGGAAAGGAAAAATGGAAGATATTTTTATTTTGGAGTGCAGCAAAGAATTTGGAGATTTCTGAGCCTAATTTGAGTGTGGCTCTTCAATATCTTACTGAGTTATTGGACAAAGGTTTGTCTTTCTCTTCCATTAAGATTCATGCTGCAGCAATTTCAGCTCACTATGATTGTGACCCACCATTGTTTTCGCATCCTTTGTTCAAGCAATTTCTTAGAGGGCAAAGAATATAAGACCCCCGTAGAGCTCCTACTCCTGCTTGGGATCTCAATTTTGTGTTGGAGAAACTTACTCTACAACCTTTACTGCTGAATTGAAATACTTGTCATGGAAGACTGCTTTTTGTTGGCCATTACTTCTGCAAGAAGGGTTTCTGATTCCATTTCCATAAGGATAGGGTATCATCTAATCCTTCTTTTATGCCTAAGGTGGTTTCTAGTGTGGCTTTAAACCAAACTATTCATTTGCTACTTTCTATGCAGATCCCCAAAATAAGGAAAAGATTTTGCACACTTTAGATGTACACAGGCAGTTGCGTTATTATTTAAGCAGGACTAAGGATTTTAGGCAGTCTCAGCAGTTGTTTGTTTCTTTTGCTTTGAGTTCTCAGGGCAAGCCTGTGTCAAAACAAACTATTTCTAAGTGGATTGGGTTTTGCATTGCATTTTGTTATTCCCATCATGGCAAGGAGATTCCAGCTGGGATTAGGCCTCATTCCACTAGGGCTACTGCCACTTCAACAGCATTTCTAAGGGGGGTGGCAACTAAGGATATTTTGGAGGCAGCTACTTGGAGTTCAGTGCATACTTTCTCTAAGCATTACCACCTTCCTCTCTGCTCTAAATCTAGGACTGGTTTTGCCACAGCTATTTTGCAAGGCATGTTGACAGCTCCTGCTTCTTTATGATTTGCCAGCCTCCCTTACCTCTGCTTTGGGATTCTACCCAATTGTTAGGACTGCAGCAATGTGGAATGAAGAACATAGTACAGTTTTGTACCTACCATAAATGTAGATGTTCCCTCCTCCTTCCCTCTGTGTTTAGGGGTGGTTGTGTGGGTGAGGTTATACTCTTGTAATTTTGTATATATTGTATATATTTTTGGTGCAGGAGTGTTTGGTGTTTTTGGTTTTGGCCTTGTCTTTTTAGGGTCTTCTGACATCTGGGGTTAGGACTGCAGCAATGTGGATCCTCGAACATCTACATTTATGGTAGGTACAAAACTGTACTTTCTGGTTTGTCTCGACAGAAATCTCTGCACAGGTGAACCAAGATGTTTATCATGAGGAATATTTCTGAGATTCAAGAGATTCAGGAAAACATCACTATTATCTTGTTTCAACTTCTCTAGTAGCTGTTTTGCACTTTGAACTGCACATTCTGCCAAACCATTTGACTATGGGTACTTATGACTGCTCGTAACATGGGTAAAATCCCACTCTTTGGCAAATCTTTTGAATTGCTGGCTAGTAAACTGTGTGCCATTGTCAGAAATAACTTGTGCGAACTACCATGGACTGCAAAATGACTCTTCATCTTAGTAATGACAGTACTGGATGCTAGATTAGGAAGAAGGTCAGTCTCGAACCAATTTGAGTAAGAGTCTGCTAACACCAAGTAATGTTGACCATTCCATTTGAAAATGTCAGTGACTACTGTCGATCAAGGTAGTTCATGAATCTGGTTTAGCTGAAGTGTTTCCTTCTGTTTATGTGGCTTTGTGCTATTACATACAAAACAAGATGAAAGTACTCTCTCAATGTCTTGTGACATAGAAGGCCAGAATAGTAGTCCTCTTGCCCTCCTTTTGGCTGATTCAGTTCATGAGTGGCCACGATGCAAGATAGCAATATACTCTGGTTGCAAGGACTTTGGAACAATGACTTTTGCATCTTTCATGATGATACCATTGTCAGACAAGATCTCATCTCTGGAAGGAAAATAAGGTTGCATTTCTTGAGATAAACTAGATTGCTTTGATGGCCATCCTTGATTGATAAAGTGGTTGAGCTCCTGAAGAACAGGATCTGAGGCTGTGTCATTTCTAAGCTCAATCAAGACGTGTGTAAGAAAAATTTCTCACTTCCATGACTTCAAAATCAATTTGTTCATTCTCATACTGTTCAGTGGTATTTCTGGGTGATCTGGATAAGTATCAGCAAGATAAAGAAGTTTGCGTTTTGTGTAGACAAGATTGAAACTGTACTTCTGCAATCTCAACATCATACGTTGCAATCTGGCTGGAGCTGAATGCATAGACTTTCTCAAAATAGTGACTAGAGGTTGGTGATCTGTTTCGATCTGGATAGGTCTACCATAAAGATAATCATGGAATTTTGAACATGCAAATAAAATTGCCAAGAGCTCTTTCTCTGTCTGAGCATACTGCATTTCAGTTTGAGTTAGAGATCTGGATGCATAGACTACAGGTTAACTCTCTTGAAGAATGACTGCACTAAGACCAAATTTCGAAGCATTACAGGAAAGAGTAACTGGCTTATGAACATCATAATATTTGAGAGTTGGTGGACTGGCAATTCTCTGTTTCAGGACATCAAATGCTCTTTGGTGCTGTTCCAACCATGACTAGGATACATCTTTACATGTCAGCTCTCTGAGCGGTGCTGCTAGTTGGCTCAAGTCTGGAATTAACTTGTCTAGATAGTTAACCATGCCAAGAAAGCATTGAAGGGTTTGAACATTGTCTGGAGCTGGCATCTGAAGAATGGCTGTTTGCTTGTAAGGGTCTGGTCGTAAGCCTGAACTGGTAAACAAATGACCAACATAAGTAACTTCTCATAACCTAAACTTCCACTTCTGAGGATTCAGCTTAAAGATTCTCTTGACATGCTCTTTCCAGAACTTTCTTGAGGTTTCTGTCATGCTCAGCTTCAATATTACCTCCTACTAAAAGATCATCTACTATAATAGCACAGGAATCCCAGAAAAAAAATTGCTCCATTGCATGTTGAAAGACTTCTGTGGCAGAATTTATTCCAAATGGCATTCTCAAAAATCTGTACCTGCCAAAAGGAGTAGTGAACGTAGTTAGCAACGAGGATTTCTTGTCAAGCAAAATTTGCCAAAGTGAGCTCTCTGCATCTAAGACAGAAAAGACAGTGGCATTTGACATCAGAACTGCAACTTCTTCGACTGTATGCATTGGATTATGAGGTCTTTTCAGTGCTTTGTTCAAATCTTGTGGTTCGATATGTATTCTTATGTCATCTGTGCTTTTCTTATGAGCTACCACCATGGAAGATACCCATTCAGTAGGTTCATCAACTGGACAAATTTATTTTATCTAACTCTGCTTTGATTCTCTTCTGTATCGCTACTGGAACTTCTCCAGGCTGGCTTGATAACTGGGCTGACATCTGTGTCTAACTTCATGGAGTACACAACTTGAAGCTTGCCTAGTTTGTCTCTGAAAAGATCAGCATAGGTAGAGAAAATATATCGGGTGAAATTAGAACACTGATCTTTTAAACTATCATGATGGACTTCCTTAATAAATGAAAGCAGTCCCATTTTCAAACTGTCTCTGAACCCTAATAATGACTGGACGTGCCTTATGACCACATAAAATAACAAGTTGTAGCTTCTCCCAGCAGAGCAACATGAAAGTACTACTGAGCCTTCAGTTTATATCTCTTCACCACCATAAGCAACAAGCTTTGCACACTTTGCCAAATTAAGCTTCTCACCAGCACATACTCTAGCAAATGTTTATGCAGATGTAACATTGCACTTTGAACCTGTGTCAACTTTGAACTGTATGGGTCTTCCATTTATCCAAACAGTACAAAATACTTCATTCTTTGCCCATAAATCTACTGTATTGACTGTTTCATGAAGTACTGATACACTGTCAGCATAAAAAGTAGGGTCATGGCTTCCTAATTGATCAACTTGTTCCTTTTAACAAAAGAATGTGTCCCTTTTGATCTGCAAAACCTTTTGAAATAATTTCATTTATTACATCTGTGACATTGCTGACCAAAAGCTAAACATTTTTCCCTTTTAGGCTCATGACTTCCATCGCAATTACACCAGTTGGCTGTGAAACTGGGTGGTGGCCCATTCTTTGAGTTTGCTGACTCACTGTTACACTTCACTGAGATTGTGCGTACTCTGGAATTTGCTACAAAGCTACATGGTTTCCCAGTGAGTGTTGCAGGGTTTACAGTTGCTGCCATGTGTTCAGGCCCTTTTCTTTTAACCGCATGCTGCATACTATCAACATTGGCTTTACTGAAGTGTCTTCCAAGGACACTTTCATTTGTAAGTATGCATTTCTCATTTGTAAGGATATTTGTATGCTTTTCTGTAAACTCTTATAACTGACAAATCTCAGTGGCCTTATTCAAATTTAAATCACTGTCACAAAGTAAAATCTTTTTCACAGGATCATCTTTAATACCTCACACAAGTCTGTCTTTTATCAACTCATCCCTTAAATCACCAAATCTGCACATTTTAGCCTTGTTTCTCAAATATGTTATATATGCTGCAAAAGTTTTACCAGGCTTTTGGTCCCTTGTATAAAATGTGTCTTTCCATTGTAACATTTGTTTGGGGGGGTACACATTTTTCTAAAATTACATTTTAAGTACTCGGGGTTTTCCCTTGACTCAGCCAGTACAACTATATGATGGTTTTCCCCCACTCCTGTAAAGTCAGCAGGTGTGCATGCACAAATGAACACTCCCTTTCTATGGCTTCTGACCCAGCTAAATTAAGCAAAATGAATGCCTTTGTACAGTCATCTTTATCAGAAAGTGCAGCCTCTATAAAAATATTGTACTCTTGCTCAAACACTCTCCAGTTCTCTGCAATATTATTATCAAACACAAATGAGTTGGTTTTCGAAATCTGTCTGCTGTGTCAACAAATTATGCCCAAACAGACCAAAAAATATGGCCCTTATAATTAAATGCAAACAAGCTGCTGTGTGTGCCTGTAATAGCATTCAGATGCACAGTAAACTCTTTGAAATACTGTACTTTCTGAAATCTGCTTTGAAATGGGTGTATTTTGTGAAATAAAAGTACTGTGATACTGCACAAACATGCAAACACTTCATGCACTTCAGATAACTTGAATAGCTTTGATTAATGTGAAAAAGTAGTGCTTAGCAAAAAAATGCGATTGCTTCCCTTATTTTATTCATTTTATGCAATTCGGACTTTATTTCAAACTTTTTCTGTAGTTCTTCAAATATTTCTATTAATATATCGTAGTTTTGGATATTTCTGTTAGAATTTTGTGTAGAGCATTCTGAATACCTGGTTTCATATTTTCCGAATAAGACGTTTCAGCAAGTTTTAATACCTGAAGTTCGTTTCTGACCTGTTTTGCGAATTGTACAGTAGGGTAATTCACTACTGTATATTCCTCCAGTCTTAACTGAGTGTCTGTCGGTCTCGAATCTGAAGAATATGGATCCCGTTCTGCCACCATGTCACTTGTCCGTCTCTAGTGTAGATGATAAACAGGCAGGGGAGTTTGTTTATATGCTTTATTACTTAGAAACACATCAGGATTGATAGCAGTATTACAAAATATAAACTAAGTGATTAACTGACAGACTACACAGACATACATGGTTGCATCTCAACAGCTTACTACAAAATGGCAGTCAGGCTGACACGTGCTCAGTATTTATACACTTGTGCAAGCCCCTAGAAAGCTTCTTAAAGGTGTACATGCATATTGATCTACAGTGACTGATTCATGCAACTACATTTTTTGTTCTTCAAAATGTCCTAGTGTTGTTGTGTGATTGGTGATCACACTGTGGCATGATCACTGCTGTCTAGTCGCTGTTTCACCTTTAACCAATGTCACCCTCTAAGCATTTCTTAGCATTTGGTAAGGGATATTTCTGTTTATGTTGGGTAAACTTACTTTCTGTTTTTACCATATCTTCTGTTGTTTCCTTTTCTACAGTTACTGTACAGAGATTGCTTCTCATTTCATTGTAGGAAAATAAGATTCCATAATTGTAGTTTTCCTCCTCTTTGCTCATCCATTAAATCTACTTTTTAGCCTGTAGTCATCCTTTCCTCCATGTGGTAGTCTGTATAAAAACCACGACAGCTGAAACTCCTGCTTCCTGCCCAGCCCCAAAACAAACATTGTCTTCTTTTCTTTTGCTTTTTTTATTGTCAGTCTCTTCCAGAATGTCTTTTGTCCAATCCCAAATATAGTTTGCCATCCCTGCATCAGCGTTGTTTCTTCTGTCTCTTGTGTACATCTTTTTTTTTCACTTTGGTGTCTCTTTACTAGCTTGCCTTCCCACAAGTTATTAGTTGACACAGCTGTTAATTCTTCCCTCAAGAGCAAGAGCTGTATGGTTCAGTTGTTCATTTGTGGGTGAGAGTCAAGTGTTTTGAGAGATGGCATCATCTATGGGTGCCATAGCGTTCTAATTTGACCCTATTTTTTTCTTGTATATACCAACAAATTCTCACTGGATGACCATGCAGTGAGCTTTTGTAAAAGTTTGTCGCCTATTTCCACAAGTGACTTAACTGTCAGAAGGATGTTCTTCATGTTTCACTGTTGCAGTCATTACATTTGGGTAATCCTGCTGGCAGGTTGCCCTCAGTCAGCCTGAATTCCAAAGTCTTGGGTCCTGCGTCAGTTGCTTTCGCCCCTTCCCTGATGTCAGGTCGTCAGGGGTATAAAAGATGCAGCCGACGCCATTTTCTTCAGTCTTTCTTGCCACGCGGTGCCCAAAGCAGAAGCAGTTCGCAAGTGCCGGTCGGCCGACTCCTGAGATTTTCGTGCTCGAGTTTCAGATCCGAAGTCTTCATTAAAAGTTAAGTACGCTGTTGGGGAAACTTTTTTCTTGCTCCAGACCGATGTCAGAAAAAGTTAATAATTGTATTTCTTGTGGGAAGCAAATACCTCATAAGGACTTTCATTCTTACTGTATTCCTTTCCAAGGCCCTGACCACGACTTTTCTAGTTGTCGGTTTTGTGTCAGATTTAACCAACGCACTATTAAGCGTCGGTACGATTTTGCATTAAGCTATTTTGGGCGCAGATTTAATTATACAATGTCGTCGGATAGCCATCCAACTATCGGAGTTCACAAAAAGCGCAAAGAAAAAGAAAAAGACAGGCAACCGAGGTCCAAAACCGACGACGAAGCTTCTCCTAAGCCAGTCACCAGTTCGCCGGTTCTCAGTGAGGCTCTTTTGCAGCCCCTGACGCCCGCTACTTTAGAGTCACAGGCTGCTACCGACACTCACATGGAGTCGGTCAGGCTGCTTGAAACTCAAGGTATTGGAGCCTCGGAGACTATTCCTTCAAATGGGCCCAGAGCCACTGAGTAGGCATCGGCTTCTGAGGGTGTATTCAGACCTAAACAATTATACATTAAACTGACTTCAGCTTCAAAGGCAAAGACTAAAGCACCTTTAAAAGCAAAGAAACAAGTTCACCAGCCACATGTACAGGCCTCCATGCACAAAAAGCAGATGCTCAAAATGGCCGAAGGCTTAATTACCTTGATCAGGGGTTCCCATCCCCCTCCTGATAAGAGGCCTAGGCAAGAGACAGACTATGAATCTTCAGATCAGGTTTCCATTTCCTCTGATTCTTCTTCTGATCAGGAATGTTCTCTTCCCCCTATGAGGATTCTGATGCTGAAGAATCTATTCCTTCAGCTTCTCCTCCTGAGGACTATTCCTTTGGGGAAACCTTGCATACCTTGAAGGAGCATTTCCACTGGGAGAGCCAAGATTTTTCAGAGTCTAAGAAGAGGCTCAGGGACTTCCTTCTACTTCCTCAACACAGGCCTCTAGCTATTCCACCTGTGTTAGATATTGTAGGTGATGTGTTTTCAGAGTCTAGTCTGACCCCTGACTCCTTACCTCCAGCTCCTGTTAAGCCTGACAGATACTACAGGGTTCCTGACTCTCATAAATTCCTTTTCAAAAACCCTGCTGCAGACCTAGAAACTATTTCTGAAGGTCCCAAAGGGGTTAAGGCTTCTACTGCAAAAAACCCTACCCCCTCTGACAGAGATTCTAGGGCATTGGATAGATGGGGAAAAATATTTACACATCTGCTACCTTGGCTATAAGGGCTTTAAACTGCCAATTTCATATGCTCAAATATCGACAATATGTCATGACACTGCTTAAACAGAAAATGTTGGTAAATTCTGAATGTGCAGATAACAAAGAAATGCAGGATTTATTGCATGCAGCTGAACAAGTTGGAAAGCATACTTTGCAATGTGGTTTTGATTCTCTGGAGGATTCCTGCAGGGCCGCTGTTACGGGTTCTGTAATTAGGAGGCACGCTTGGTTAAAGGAACAAAATCTGCCTGATTATTTCAAAGCTAAATTATTAGATGCACCATTACAGCATGATACCTTGTTTGGTGTTAAGGCAGAAGAAGTGTTAAAGAAAATGGAGGACAAAGCTAAATCTATGCAAACGGTCAAAGATTTTTTACAAGTACAGCCACCTAGGTTTAGCAGACACTGGCCTACAAAGAATTGGTCCTTTCCAGTGTCAGACAGACCTCAAAGGGGCAGATCCAAGCGCCCTAGAGGAAGATCCCAGCCGCAAGGTTCGAACAGGTCTAAGCAATGGGGAGCTTCTACCTCCAAAAGTGGAGAAGACAAATCACAACCATACAGGAAGCAGTCCCAATGACTTTCCCTTGCCAGCACCAAGCACTTATCTACTGGCAGCACCTTTAGGGGGAAAATTAGCACTTTTTTCTCAAAATTGGCACATTATAACCCAGGACAAATGGGTTCTAAACATAGTGTCACAAGGCTACAAGTTTCACTTCCATACCCTGCCAAGGGCACACGGTTGGCCAGACCTGACAAAAAATCAATGGGCAGAGGCTCAAAAACAAGTCTCATCCCTCATGGACATGGGGGCTATTCAGACAAGTGCCACAGCAAGAGCAGAGACAAGGATTTTACTCGACTGTTCTTGGTACCCAGAAAGGACAAAACATGGAGACCAATACTGGACCTATCAATTGTAAACACTTTCCTGGATATACCAAAATTCAAGATGTTGACCTTACAGCAGCTTCTGCCCATGCTGGGCAGATAGGCTTGGCTGGTCACTTTAGACCTAAAAGAGGCATACCAGACAATCATGCAGAAGATACCTTAGATTCAAGGCTGGTTCAAAGCATTACCAATTCTCTGCACTGCCGTTTGGCTTATCTACTGCGCCCAGGGTCTTCATAAAGTGCCTGGCACCAGTAATTGCTTTCTGCAGACAAAGAGGAATGCAAATATATCTTTACTTCGACGACTGCTTCATTCAAGCAGAGAACAAGGACATCCTACTACAGCATCTGGCGTTTGTGTAAAGACTTTTACCATGCCTAGGGTACGAAAAGAAATCAAAACTAGTATCTTCTCAACAGATAATATTCCTGGGTGCAAGCTTAAATACAACTGCCCAGATGGCTTATCTCAAGCCAGACAAACAAAGACAACTGACTACTTACTTCAAACTGATTGCAACAAAAACCCAGTCTTCTGCAAGACAAATTCTGCAGGCTTTGGGCTTCATGGCATCCTGCATCCTACTAATTCCATATGCAAGACTGCATATGAGGAAACTTTAATGGTACCTAAAAAGTGTCTGGACACAACATTGCCACAGCCTGGAAACAATGATTACTCTCATTCCCTGCCTGCAACAGGAGTTTCGATGGTGGGCAAAGGCTTGTCACCAAAACAAGGGACAGCCATTCTCACTTCCCCCAGCCAGGAAGAACCTAACAACGGATGCGTCAGATTATGCCTGGCGGGCCCACATGGCAGGAAGAGGCATTCAGGGCACCTGGTCCTCAAATCAAATGCATCTACATATCAATCAAAATGATGCTAGCTGTTCAAAATGCCCTGACAGCCTTCAAGGATCTAATTCATCTGGGACAACTACTGATAAAGACAGACAATACCACGGTCATGTGGTACATAAACAAGCAGGGGGGCACACATTCTTACCCCTTTGCAGACTAGCCATGACTTTATGGGACACAGCATTGACTTACCAAGTTCATCTGCAGGCACAATTCCTGCCAGGAAAGAACAATACTCTGCCAGACGAACTAAGCAGAAACCTCATGGATCCCCACGAGTGGCACCTGGATCCACAAGTCTTCAGCATGATAACAAAGAAATGGGGATGCCCGGACATAGATCTATTTGCCTCCCCTCACAACTATCAACTAAAAAGATTCTGCACAAGGACTTATCACAGACAAGCATGGAAAGTGGACGCCTTATCCTTCAACTGGAAAAACCTGTCAGTATATGCCTTTCCTCCACTACCTCTCCTCCCCAAGGTACTCTTAAAGGTGAGACAGGAAAAACCAAAAATGATTCTGATTGCCCCAGACTGGCCCCACCAGTACTGGTATCCGATCTTAAGGAACTTGTCTCAATGCCCAGCCTGGTCCTTACCCCAAATACCTCACCTACTGTCCCAACAAAACAATCAGATTCTGCACAGCCAACTTAGGACTCTAAACCTGGCAGCATGGCGGATAATGTAGCTATACAAAGCACACCTCTCAGTAAAGCTGTGATGGATGTCATTTTGGAAGCCAGAAGGCCTAGTACTAGAAAATCCTATGCTGGAAAATGGAAGAGATGTTGTGCTTGGAACCAAGTTCAAGGAACTGACACAGCTGTACCAAATATTCCTCAGATTTTGCACTGCTTAACTGAGATGCTGGACAAAGGCCTATTTTTTTCATCAATTAAAATTCATGCCTCTGCCATTTTGGCTCATTACAATACAGAGCCACCACTCTTTTCTCTTCCTTTATTAAGTAAGGCAGTACCTCAGAGGAGCCAAAAATTTAAGGCCTCCAAGGAGACTGCCAATGCCTGCATGGGACCTCAATTATGTATTGGAAAAACTCACTCTACCTCCTTTTGAACCAGCTGCTACTGCGGATATAAAGTTCTTATCTTGGAAAACAGTTCTGCTCCTAGCAATAACTTCTACAAGACGAGTGTCAGAGCTACATGCCCTCATGGCTGTGGAACCTTTTATCATTTTTTATCCAGACAGGGTCTCTCTGAGGACAAAGCCTAAGGTGCTGTCCAGTGTAGCCCTTAACCAAACTATTAATTTGCCAACTTTGTATCCAAATCCACAGAACAAGGGGGAGAAACTTCTGCATTCTTTGGACGTACACAGACAACTTAGAGTCTATTTAGACAAAACTAAAGTTTTCAGAAAGACAATTACTAGTGGCATATGCTGCAGGATCACAAGGAAAGGCTATCTCCAAGCAGACTATTTCCAAGTGGATAGGTCACTGCATTCGTTTCTGCTACCCTCATCATGGCAAGCCAGTGCCTAAGGGCATTAGGCCACATTCAATCAGAGCAGCAGCCACTTCGGCAGCCTTTCTCAGGGGAGTATCAACCAAAGACATTTTAGAGGTTGCTACTTGGAGTTCAGTGCACACCTTTACAAAGCATTAAAATCTGCCACTTTACTCTAAATCCAGAGCAGGCTTTGCCACTGCAGTTCTGCAGGGCCTCATAGCCGCTCCTAATATTGTTTAGCTCCAGCCCCCCAACCATAGCTTTGGGACCCTACCCAAATGTAATGACTGCAACAGTGAAACATGAAGAACATAGTACAGTTGTGTACACTTACCATAAATGTAGATGTTCGAGTGTATTCACTGTTGCAGTCCAGGTTACCCACCCGCCTTCCCCTTATTTCTGCTGGAACTTATCTTTACTTCTCTGATCTATGCAAACTATGTGGTGTATTTGCTTGTAGATGAAGGTAAAGTTTGTTTTGGTGCATGTATGTTTTTATATATATACCTAGCCTACCCTTTTGGGGGCACCTGTCATCTGGGGCAAGAAAAACTGAAGAAAATGGCATCGGCTGCATCTTTTATACCCCCTGCCGAACTGACGTCAGGGAAGGGGTGACAGCAACCGATGCAGGACCCAAGACTTTGGAATTCAGGCCGACTGAGGGCAACCTGCCAGCAGGATTACCCAAATGTAATGACTGCAGCAGTGAATACACTCGAACATGTACATTTATGGTAAGTGCCTTCTTTGCAAAGAAGTGCCTGAGAAGAATCTATGTTGTCTAACCTTGGATTCCAGAATGTTCTTTGTACTCCTGGCATGCATACCCAGCAAGCAGGCTATGCCTTATCACTTCTGTCTCATCACCCCTCACCAGCTTCTACGGCAGTCAGGCCTCAAATCAAACCCAAGACATTTGGGTCATAGTCAAAGCTTTATCCTGCCATGGAGCTGACTTTCTTCTACGCATCCTGAATCCAGGTATCCTGTGTTGCAGTCTCTCTCTCCATTGCTGCCCTTGTTTGTTCTTTCTTGTAATGTATGTTCTTTGTAGAAGTGCAACATGCAGCTAATTCATTTTTTCAATAGAGTTCTGGCACTGCAAAGCATCACTCTTCACTTAATTTTCCTCTCCTGTTTCCTTTACCTCCTTCTGTATTTTAATTTTTTCTTTGTACTGTGTGTGTCCCCTCTATTCTCTTAGTAATAATGCTCAAATCTTATATGTTAAAAATTTCTTCTTACATCGAGAATGCCAAGCATTTATGCAAAATTATGGAGGATGTTATTTGGCAGGATGATTATTTCTGGGTTAGTATGGATGTGGCTTCGTTATACACCAATATTACTACAACAATGGGTTTGGAAGCAGTCTGTAGGACATTAGGTGAAGGGCCACGATCATCTGTTATAGTTGAGTTACTGGAATATTGTTTAAAACATAATTTTTTTTTGTTTAATAACAAACTTTTTTTTTTTACAGAAAAGGGGCACGACAGTGCGGGCAGCATATGCACCTGCAAATGCAAATGTGTACATGGGACATTTTGAGAATATATTTATGTATCCAACGGAATTTTTAAGAAAAATATCATCATGTACAAAAGATGTATCTATGATTTCTCGGGGACCCATTAAGGACTTTGAAAGTTTTTTCGAAGGATTAAATCATAATACTCGTGGATTAATGTTAGAATATGTGATGAATAGAAAGATCATTAATTTTTTGGACATGACTTTTTTTGTTGATGAAGATGATAAGATTCAATTTAAACCTTACAGAAAGCCTACAGCTGTAAATAGTTTTTTTGTTTGCATCAAGTGTGCATCCTAAACATTTGATGCATGCATTACCCTTAGGGGAATTCAAATGGATTTGGAACAACGCATCCCAATGTGGCCATAAACAAGGACAGTTGGAATTAGCTGAAAGTAGGTTGTTGAACAGGGGTTATTCTACTGCGGTAGTTACAGCTGCAAAAAACAGATTAATGGGTAAGTTGGGTAGTAGGTGCAGGGAAAAGAAAGGTCATATTTCTGATTCTCACATTAAGTCCAGAGTGATGGAAGATGACATTTTTTATGTCATGAAGTATAGTGCCTTTTCTGAGAGTGTAGTTAAAGTGGTTAAGCAATTATGGCCTATGATAAGTTTAGATGAGACTTTGGGAAAGATTTTCCCAAGGAAGGTCACTTTTTTATGAAAGATTTTATAATTTGAGAGAGTTATTAAATAAACCCATTAAGTTATGTGATTTGAATCATAGGTGTGGGGCTTTGCCCTGTGGCAGCTGTAATCTTTGTTCTAGGATTAGGAATTTATCAGATACAGTTATTAGTGGTAGGAGATATCAAACTAGGGGTAAATTTAATTGCAAAACGTGTGGTGTTATTTACATATTAGGTTGTGGATGTACCAATACCAGATGGTATATCGGGCAGATGAAACGCAAAGCTAAGATTCGAATCTTGGAGCATCTGTTGGATATTTGGAGCATTTCTCCCTGGGCCTCCGTTGAAAACAGGCTCTGTGGAACCTAGTCTGACATTCCCGGTCAACAAATGTTAAATAAATAAATAAATAAATAAATAAAAATAAATATTAGAAATATGAAAAGAGAAAGTCTAGTGGCACAGCATTTCATGATAGCACATGAGGGTGATAGCGGTTCATTATTTTTCAGTGTTTTGGCTGATATTGAAGGATTTGGGGATAATTTTCAAACTAGGTTACATTTTTTGGAAACCACATTCATTTTTAATTTTGGAACTATATATCCGGGGGGTTTAAATCAAGAGGTATCTATGCAATTTTAATGTTTTTCATTTTTATATTTCCACTTATTTAGATACTTTGATAGTGTTTGTAAATAAAAGTAATTAAGTGGGATGTAAATAAATATAAAATAAATATAAAAAATATATATATTTTAATTAAGGATGATTTGCAGAAGAGTTATATATTACACAATGTTTAAAGTATCCTATTATTAATATTTTTTATAATGGAATTTTCAGTGATCATTTCTATGACAGTTTATATATTATATAATATGCTGGATTTGTGTTTTCACCATGTTTTCATTGTACAGCGGTGGAGGTGCTGCGGTAGCATTGTCGCCTCACAGTTAGACATTGCCCATTCGATTCTCAGTTAGAGCGTCTTCTGTGTAGCGACATACGTGAATGGGCGTTCCTTCGTTGAAGGTTGTGCATTAGGCCCGGCAAGCCAGTATGTAAAAATCTACTGCCAATCATTAGCGGACCGGAGTTCCGCTGTGGCGACCCCTAACCGGGAAAAGCCGAAAGACACAAACAGACCATGTTTTGATTGTACTCAAGGTTTAATTGTTTAATTGATGGGATGGGCTTAATTGTTTAATTGTTTAATCAAGGTTTAATTGTTTAATTGATGGGATGGGCTACAAATGTGTTGGAGCACTGTATAAACTGCAGATGTTCTTCATTCCACATTGCTGCAGTCCTAACACTTGGGTAGTCCGCTGTCCCAGTCGGCCCAGGACGCCAGGGTACAAATGCGCATGACCGCCATTTCCTCAGTCTTTTGCCGCATGGTCCGATGCAGAAGCAGTTTGTGCAGGTTGGCGTTCTGAAATTTTCTGAAGTCGGAGTTTCAGACCGAATCAAAGTAATATTTTGTTTTTTCTTGCCTCAGTATTTAACCGGATGTCAGAAAAAGTGAATAACTGTATTTCTTGTGGGAAACAGATACCTCATAGGGATTACCATACCTTGTGTATACCTTGCTTAGGGCCTGAGCTTGTTGGATTTGTGCTAGATTTAACAAACGCACTATTAAGAGAAGGTTAGACTGTGCCAGGTTAGTTTTGGGAAGCGTTGTAATTATAAAATGCCGCCGGATGCTCCCGCGCCGCTCCAGCCCAAAAGCGCAAGGACAAAGCAGCAAAGCCTAGATTGGAAGAACCAGTCCCGGACGTCGGTTCTTTAGAAGGCTCAGTGGAGCCGGAGGTTCTGCCAGGAGTTTCTTTGGAGTCTCAGGGAGACTTTACTGTTACAGGACGTGTCCTCTCAGGAGGTAGGCCAGGCTGAAGGGGCTTCTCAGGTGGCTGTTCTTCCCTCTCTTCCTAAGGTGGTTAGAGCCTCTCCTACTGTTTCCAAGGCGTCTTTGAGAGGTAGGCCAGGTTTAACTTCAGTGGGGGTTTCTCCTAGCTCTTCAGGATCTTTGCCTAAGAAACATATGCTTAAAATGGCAGAAGATTTGATTACTATGATTAGAGGTTCTATGCCCCCTCCTGATAAGAGGCCTAGGGTGGAACCTGAGTTTGAGAGTTTTGAGCAGTGTTCGGAGGCTTCTGAGTCTTCGGCTGAAGACTTGCAGGAGTATCCTCCTTATTCTGATTCTGATGTGGATGATTCTACTCCTTCTGCTTCTCCTCCTGAGGATTTTTCATTTTCAGAGACTCTTCATTCCATGAGGGAGCATTTTAAATGGGAAGGTCAAGATTTCTCTGATTCCAGGAAGAGGCTTAGGGAATTTTTGTTTTTACCCCAGAATAGGCCTTTAGCTATTCCTCCTGTTCTGAATGTGGTGGAAGATGTTTTTGCAGAGGCTTCCCTGAACCCTGATTCTTTGCCTCCTGCCCCAGTTAAACCAGATAGGTACTATAGGGTGCCTGAAGCTCATAAGTATCTTTTTAAGAGTCCTAGGGCAGACCCGGAAACTGTCTCTCAGGGGCCTAAGGGTGTTAAGGCTTCTGTTGTTAAAAATCCTGTTCCTCCTGATAAAGAGGCAAGGGCTTTGGATAGATGGGGAAAGAAAGTGTATACTTCTTCCACTTTAGCCATGAATTGCCAGTTTCACATGTTAAAATATCAAAATTATCTCCTTTCACAATTGAAGTCTAAGGTGGATGCTCTGGCGGAAGGTATTGAGTGTAAAGAGTTGCAGGATTTAGTTCATGTGTCTGAACAGGTGGGTAAGCATTCCTTGCAATGTGGTTTTGATGCTGTGCAGGTCTCCTCGAGGGTGGCTGCCACTGGTTCTGTTCTTCGTAGGCACGCCTGGTTGAGGGATCAGAATTTAGCTGAGCATGTTAAGACAAGGATTTTGGATGCTCCATTACAGTCTGACGTGTTGTTTGGTTCGCCTGTGGAAGCAGTTTTAAAGAAAATGGAGGACAAGGCTAAGTCTATGCAGACTGTTAAAGATTTTTTGCAGGTGCAGCCTCCAAGTTTAGTAGAAATTGGCCTACTAAGGGATGGACATATCCTGCTTATGATTCCCAGTCTAGGGGTAGGTCTAGACGTGGTAGGGGCAGAGCTCAAGGTTCTTTTAGGCCTAGAACAGGGAGTTCACCTGCTCAGTCTTCTGGTGAGGGCAGGGGTCAGTCCTTAACAGACCCAATGACCTGCCTTTTCAGCTGCCAGTACATTCTCGTCTGGCAGCACCTTTGGGAGGAAGGCTGGCTCTTTTCAAAGAAAATTGGGATTTAATTACCCAAGACAGATGGGTATTGGATATCATTCACCACGGTTACAGGTTTTATTTCCATACCTTGCCTCCTTTCAAAGGCATGCCAGACATTCCTCCTCTACAAAGAAAAGAGGCTCACAAGCAAGTTTCTCTGTTACTCCAAATAGGGGCCATTCAGCCGGTTCCTGTGCCAGAAAGGGGCCTAGGATTTTATTCTCGCCTGTTCCTAGTACCAAAGAAGGGGAACACGTGGAGACCAATTTTGGATTTATCTATCCTCAACACTTATCTGGACATTCCCAAGTTCAAAATGTTGACGTTACAACAGCTTTTACCTCTGCTGGGCAAAGATCACTGGATGGTAACTTTAGATCTCGAGGAGGCTTACCTTCATGTGCCTATCAGACTAAGTTGCAGGAAGTATGAGCTGGGAATTCCATTATCAGTTCTCTGCATTGCCCTTTGGCTTATCTACAGAGTATTCACAAAGGTTCTGGCTCCAGTGATAGCTTACTTCAGGCTAAAAGGAATACAAATCTATCCTTACTTGGACGACTGCCTGATTCTGGCTCAAGAAAAGGAAGACCTTTACAGCATTTGGAATATGTGATAGCAGTGCTAAGATGCCTAGGGTATTCTGTGAACGAAATAAAGTCCAGTCTAGTACCCTCTCAAGACATGTGCTTTCTGGGTGTGAGACTGAATACAGCAGCCCAGATGGCCTTTTTAACCCCGGACAAACAAAAGAATCTTTCCATTTACTTCCATCAACTATCTCTTCAGTCCGGGCTGACTGCAAGGACAGTCCTTCAAGCCTTAGGGTTCATGGCATCTTGTATTCTGGTGCTTCCCAATGCCAAACTGCATATGAGGAAGCTGCAATGGTATCTCAAATGTATGGACACAGCACTGCCAGGATTTGGACACTGTCATTCAAATAATACCTTGCATTCAAAAGGAATTTTTGTGGTGGGCTCAGGAATGTCACCTAAACAAGGGACTCTCTGTGACCCGGCCAGAGGCGAGTCAGATTCTAACGACAGATGCCTCAGACATTGCTTGGGGAGCTCATCTAAATGGAAAGTGGATACAAGACAAGTGGCCTGCCAGACTACAGCATCTACATATCAACATGAAGGAGATGTTAGCAGTCCAGTTTGCATTAATGGCTTTCAAGGAGTTACTTCTTCCAGGGCAGGTGTTGATTCTAACAGACAACACAACTGTCATGTGGTACATCAACAAACAAGGGGAACACATTCTTACCCATTATGCAGGCAAGCAATGATTTTATGGCAGCTTGCAACTAACTCTTCAGGCAAGGTTTCTGCCGAGCACAGAACTCCTTAGCAGATGTGTTAAGCAGACAAATCATGGATCCCCAAACTGGATCTTCATGTATTTCGAAATTGACAGTGTCATGGGGAACTCCAGACATAGATCTGTTCGCTTCTCCACTAAACCACCAGCTGCCAAAGTTTTGCACAAAGAGGTTTCATCACACAGCTTGGAAAGTGGATGCTCTTTCTTTCAGTTGGAAAAATCTTCATGTGTATGCCTTTCCACCTCTGCCTCTTCTCCCAAAGGTGCTCCTAAAGGTCAGACAAGACAAGCCAAGGATGATTTTAATAGCTCCAGATTGGCCTCGCAACACTGGTACCCATTACTGAGGAGTCTGGTAAGGAAGCCTCCATGGCCTTTACCTTTGATTCCGCACCTGTTGTCTCAGAGGACGGTCATCTACTCAATGTCAAGCTTCACTCTCTTCATCTAACAGCCTGGCATATTCTGTTTTGAAACACAGCAGGTCTCAACTTCCTCAACAAGTTTTAAATGTGATTATGGAAGCCAGAAGACCTAGTACAAGGAAAGTGTAGAAAAATGGAAGAGATTTTTATTTTGGAGTGCAGCAAAGAATTTGGAGATTTCTGAGCCTAGTTTGAGTGTGGCTCTTCAATATCTTACTGAGTTATTGGACAAAGGTTTGTCTTTCTCTTCCATTAAGATTCATGCTGCAGCAATTTCAGCTCACTATGATTGTGACCCACCATTGTTTTCTCATCCTTTGTTCAAGCAATTTCTTAGAGGGGCAAAGAATATAAGACCAGAGCTCCTACTCCTGCTTGGGATCTCAATTTTGTGTTGGAGAAACTTACTCTACAACCTTTTGAACCTGCAGCTACTGCTGAATTGAAATACTTGTCATGGAAGACTGCTTTTTTGTTGGCCATTACTTCTGCAAGAAGGGTTTCTGAATTGCAGGCCCTTATGGCGGTTGAGCCTTTTGATTTTCCATAAGGATAGGGTATCATTACGTACTAATCCTTCCTTTATGCCTAAGGTGGTTTCTAGTGTGGCTTTAAACCAAACTATTCATTTGCCTACTTTCTATGCAGATCCCCAAAATAAGGGAAAAGATTTTGCACACTTTAGATGTACACAGGCAGTTGTTATTATTTAAGCAGGACTAAGGATTTTAGGCAGTCTCAGCAGTTGTTTGTTTCTTTTGCTTTGAGTTCTCAGGGCAAGCCTGTGTCAAAACAAACTATTTCTAAGTGGATTGGGTTTTGCATTGCATTTTGTTATTCCCATCATGGCAAGGAGATTCCAGCTGGGATTAGGCCTCATTCCACTAGGGCTACTGCCACTTCAACAGCATTTCTAAGGGGTGGCAACTAAGGATATTTGGAGGCAGCTACTTGGAGTTCAGTGCATACTTTCTAAGCATTACCACCTTCCTCTCTACTCTAAATCTAGGGCTGGTTTTGCCACAGCTATTTTGCAAGGCATGTTGACAGCTCCTGCTTCTTTATGATTTGCCAGCCTCCCTTACCTCTGCTTTGGGATTCACTGCAGCAATGTGGAATGAAGAACATAGTACAGTTTTGTACCTACCATAAATGTAGATGTTCGAGGATCCATCCTTCCCTCTGTGTTTAGTGGTTGTGTGGGTGAGGTTATACTCTTGTAATTTTGTATATATTGTACATATTTTTGGTGCAGGAGTGTTTGGTGTTTTGGTTTTGGCCTTATCTTTTAGGGTCTTCTGACATCTGGGGCAAGAAATTTGTACTGGGGTTAGGACTGCAGCAATGTGGATCCTCGAACATCTACATTTATGGTAGGTACAAAACTGTACTTTTCTTTGGATGTATATTGTCCCGTGAAGGTGAACAGCCAAGGTACCAGGAGGAGTAAATTGCTCTAGTGTCATATCCACTACTGTGTGTTGTGTTTATTCAGGATTGCAAGTAATTTGCAAGAGTGTTTTGTTTTGTTTTGAATTGTTTACTGCATATAGCCTATGATGCCCATTCATTTACAATTCAGTAATGCTGCTCAGAGCATCAAGCTTCCAGCTGTTCAGTGAATTCTGTAATTGTCTTATTTCTTGTCAGACCTGCTTGTGGCACTGGCAAAATGGAAGATTACTTTTGGCACTAGCAAAATGGAAGACAGTGCTGTTGTGCTGCCTACTTTCTTGCAATACTCTCCCATTTCCACTGCAACTTTCTCTGCCTCACTTGCATGTTGACCCTTATTTGTCCTTGCGTATGTGGATGATCACAAGAGCTTTTTCAGAAATGATTCTAAGCACTTTCAGGAGCACTTTATTTCCCGTGCCCACAGTGAAGACTTGAACTGTTTCCTCCCAAACTATGCTCCTTCTGTCTCTCTCTTCATGTACAGTCTTAACACCACATGTAGTGGAGTCCCCAGTATAAGTGCACCATTCACCCTGTCAACATACTGTTTTCCATTTAATCTGTTTACATCTGCCAGTCTGTTCTGACCATTTTGTATTAATTTCATGCATTGTGCCCTTGTTCTTTCTGGTTCTTCTCAATGTAGCTATTGAGAACATTCCCTCCTTTCAGTTATTATGAGAAGTATATTGTCCCCAATAGCACTTCTTTCTCTTCAGATCTGCAGCTTAACCTTTGACACACACTGTTGTGAGTTTAGTTCTCATATATTCCTGAGTCTTACTCTGGAGTTCCCATGTTTCCAGTGTGTTTTAAGTCTTTCTGTTACTGCTGTTCTGATCTACCCTATTTCAAATGGTCCCTTACTACCTATTCATGTTTACTTCATCTGAGTTTCCTGTGTACTCCAGGAGTCTCCAAAACCCTCTACAGTCCCCTTATGCTCCTGTGCTACAATTCTGACAGGGTTTAAGCTGCCACTGTGTACATTTGCTACTCCTCTGTCCCCAGCATATTGCCTCATCACCTGATTTCATCATGAAACAAGTGCAGTCTCCTGCAGACCTACAACCTGCCACTTCTCAATTCTTAAAGCTGTGCTACAGACCCACATCATGCATGCTTCACTCATCTTTCTCCTCCTTGGTATTCCATTCCCTTGTTTTCATGAGTAACGACTTTTCACAAAAACAAATCACTGCTCTTCGTTATATTTGAGAGGGATGAGCAAGTCCTTACTGACTTGACATTATTTATAATCTGTCTATAGTTCACAGATTCGAGTTGTTGTGTAAACATGTATGGCTTGAAAATGCGTAATAAAAAATACTCACTCCACTACTTGTTTAAAGGATCTGCCTTCTCCAGTTTTTCTGCACTCACCACTTCCAGCTTCTTGAAATGTCATTAACTATTGACTGAAAGTTCCATGCTCTTCTTTCTTTGTTTCTTTTTTTCCCTTGAAATCTAGATCACAATTCTTATAAAAAAACATAATTGCTGGATGAAAGCTGCTTACTGCTGATTATGCTAAGCACATAAGCTTTATTTTCATGTTCTTACCACTGTCTAGTGATTGTTGCACCTTTTCTGTATGGACCTATCAGGAGTTTTCAGTGCTTTTCCGTAGTGAGAATGACTCCTGAAACTATTGTGAGTCTGCCTGTGTATCGTCCGTGACAACAGCTCCGCAGGGATGTTTAGCCATCAGATCCTTTACCAGAAAAGCCCCATTTTTGAATTAGGAATGCTGAATGACTTCCCAAGTCACATCTTTAACTCCAGACTGTGTTTAGATAACCATCTACTTTAAGGGAAAGTAGCAGGATGGCTATGGAGTACCTGGGACAATTTTTGTAACACTACATCATCCTTTTTTATGAGGACCACTGGATGTAATGTCAAGGTCTCTTCTTGCTAGGGTATTAGTTGGGTTATCCTTTCCTCCAATCGACTTTTGTCAAAGTTCAGGAATATCCCATGCATGGTGATAAGTCCTTGCGTATTTCGATGCTCACTTTTGCTTCACATGTTGACTACATAAGCAAATCCATCTCCTTAGCCCACAATTTCTTTTTTTATTTTTCTCACAGTACATATCAGAATTCTTTTACATTTAATGAAATTTCCTGTATTTCCATGCATTATAAGAAAATGTAGCGTCCTTGTGGTCTTTGAATTACAAACCAAAACCAACACTGGCATTGCATTTTTTGTCTTGAGGAGGAGGAGGATGTAAAATGCTGTCCGCGATTCAGCTGTGCTGCTTGTCTTTGCTGAAGGTAGAAACTGTTGACCTATATTGCAACCAGCTTGGTGGTGATTATCAAAAACTTCTTGTGCGGGGAGCATTAGGAGGACCCACCTTTCATCCCTTGAAGTTGATGAAATCAGCATCACAGGAATAGACTCTCAGAGCATAGGTTGAGTTTTAGCTCTTTTGCAGTTATTCCCCATGTTAAGCTGGTTCCACACCCATCTCTGCTGGCCTTATGTTTGGGTAGTCCAGACTCAGGGCTACACCAGCCACCTCTCCCTGATCTCTTTCCCCAGGTACCGCCTTCAGTCACCACTTGGTCACATGTGGGTTCTCAGTCACCCATCATCTGGCTTGCATCAGATTCATGCTTGCCCTTATATGCAGCTTCATGTGAACTCATGGCTGCTTATATTAGAGAGTTGTTGAACTGTGTTCCACTCATTTTGTTTCTACAACTGTCAGAGGATCTTTAGACTGTTCTCTGTTAGAAATTGGCAAAGATAATGAAATCATTTATTTCTCCCCCTTCTGCTACCCCTCCTTTAATAACCCATCCTTTTGAGAAGATGTCAGGCTTATGAGGAATATTAGCCTTTAGCACCTATTCTATCCCCTCAGAAGAGTCTAGTGGTATCGCAGGGAAAGAAGCCAGATGAGTCTAGAGTCTGTCATCCTGTGGAGCCAGTCATTAAGAATGCTGAGCGGGTAACTTGAAAACACTCTTATTCTACCCTTTCTGCTTGCTAAAAAGGGTGGGTGCCCTTTGTGAGCCTTCACCAAAGTGGATAGAGTGTCTTTCCAAGTGTGTTGAGGATGACACCTGTATGAGAATTGCTGTCCAGCATACGTCAAGAAGAGCACAGCACCTGTTCTGCCATCTGAAAGATTCCAAGCTTTGGACAGTTGTAGTATGAGAAGGTACTCTTCTTCCACTTTGAGGCTTAAAGTCGTCTGTTACTTGTCTTACCTGTACAGGTTCCAGTTTCATCTTATAAATAAGGTTCAGGAAGAGCTTAAGGACCTCCCTGAATGCAGGCAAAGGAAGACTTTGTAGAAAATTAGACTGTGGCTTCCAACATGGGCTTCTATGTAGGTTGCTACATCTTCAGTTATGCGCATGATTTGGCAAAGGCTACAGGTTCATCAGTGTGCCTGTGCAAAGTGGCGTGGTTGAGATGGTCATCCATCAAAAGAAGTTCAGGGACATCATCTTGAATGTCCACTTCAGGGTGGAAGTGCTCTTCAGTTATGCTGTCCAGGACCCATTTTTCAACCTCCACTATAAGGCCCTGTATGATTCCCCTACGTCCACCTTCTGTTTCAAGCTATCCAACTGCAAAAGAAGAAGACTCCACTTCATTACCTGAGGAATGCACTGAAATGCTACACAGTGTTGCCACTAATGTACTGCTAAGTAAATGAGGAGTACACTGCCATCCTCTAGGGCGCAGGATTTCTGAACCAGTTTGGACCTTCAGTGAGAGGTGGTTCTTTGTGTTCTCTGTGGCTTGGAGAACAGTCACAATGGATCAATAGGTTTTAGAAGTCACTCACAGTTATGTTTTAGGGCTCATTGGTTCTTCTCCAGAAATGGCTGTGCTGGTGGGCCAAGCATATAGTTCACTGTTGAAGGGGACCATAAATATTATCACATTTTTTATAACAGGAGTGGGAGTTTTTTTCTCATTTGTTCCTGATTCCAAAAGGGATGGATAGTTTCTGTTCCATTCTGGATGTCAGTGAAGCAACTTCATCTAGTATATCCATTTCCAAGTGGTTGCTCTGCAGAGATGTATGCTGTTGTTTTTGAAGGGTACCTTGAGAATGTCAATTGATATGATTGTCATTTTCTGGCATGTTGATGTGTGGGGTCTTGTTCTGTCCGGGTTGGTACAACTATCAGTTCAGTGCTGCTATTTGGACTTTCTTCATTGGCTAGAGTCTACACAGTAATACTGGCCCTAGTACCTGAAGCCTTGGTGGATAAGGATTCCCATGTGTTCCCCTACTTGGAAGCATAGTGTGTGCTATCTTGGCTGTAATCCCAAGGAGTCTATGCACTTTGAGAGAAGTCCTATCTGACTCATGCTCAGAAGATAGGCTTTATAAGTGTAGAGCTGGACACCGTTTGCTGTCACTCATTCCTGACTTTGGGAAGAACTGAGGAAGTCACAGCTTTGCTTGACTGAGTGAGGATGCAATGTAGTGTCCAGACAAAGGCTCCTGGGTGAGGCTACTAGATGAGAATGCAGTTCAGTGTCTGGACTCATACTGCTGGGTGAGGGTACAGTGCAGTATCCTATTCATAATCCTGGCTGAGGGTGCAAGTCATTGTCCAGTCTCATAATCATGAGTGAGGGTGCAATGCATTGTCCCTACTGTGACTTCTTGGTGAGAGTACAGTGCTGTGGATAAAGACATAATCCTGGCTGAGGGTGCACTTCAGTACCCAGATGCATAATTATGGGTGACAGTACAATTCATTGTCCACACAAAGAATCCTAAGTGAGGATGTAATGCAGTGTCTCGACTGAGAATCCTGGTTAAGGGTGCAATGTAGTGTTCAGACTGTTGACTCCTGGGTGGGGATACTGTGCAGTGTCCAGACGCAGAGTCCTGGGTAAGGATACAATGCAATGTCCATATTCATACTCCTGGGTGAAGGTTCAGAGTAGTGTCCAGACACAGTCTCTTCTGAATTATTGGGTTGATGGCTGCCATGATCTTTGTGGTGCCATTTATATGTTTGCAGGTGATTCATTGGAATGAGAGGTATCACTTGCTGCAGAGCTACCACATGTCACAGAACTCATGTGAAGTCATATCTTGTTGTTAGGTCCTGGAATGATGGATCTTACCTACCACCTTTCTTATGGATTTTTTCTGCATCTAAACCTATAGCAGAGTCTGATGATTATGTTGCAGGGTAGAGGCTCATCTAGACTGCCACACGGTGCAAACATTTTAGTCTATAAAGACTGGAAAGCAAGTAGCTTAGCATATAAAAACTTATTGGTGTGTATTTGGACCTTGGTTACACGCTTTATTAGTAAAGATTTTAGTCTGTCTGGAAAGGGGGCTTTGTATCAACAAGTTGGGGTTAAGAGTGGTGTTTTTGGTCATGATGGCCCTAGAGACAAAGCTGCTTTTGGGATGTCTCTTCATCCAGTCAAGCAACCAAGTTGTTTTGTGGTGTCTAAAGTACAAGGTCAGACCCAATATACAGGGAGCTGGTGGCAGTGAGCTGAAGCCAACACTGTCACTCTGAGAAAGCAGTTTACGTTCCTGGGCACTTGAGTAAGCAGAGTTTCATCTATTTCTTCAGTCTAATACTAAGCTGTAGATTCATAGGCTCTGTCTGGTTCAGATCTTTCAGAAGAAGTACACCCTGCAGAGTGACCTCTTTGCCTCCTTGTAGAAAGCAGTTTTCCCCTTCTGCTCAGTGGTGCAGTCAGAGGTAGCTGTGAACATGTTCTCTATTCTGTGGCACGAGAGTTTCACCTACACAGTTTTGCCTTTCCCTGCTAAGACCACATCTCATTCTAAAGTTCAGGGAAGAAAGACAAAACTCATTCTCCTCACCTTTTCAAGGCCAGTAAGGGCACGGCTTTATGTACTCGGGTACCTTGTATTACAAGAGACTACTTAAGTTCTACTAAGGGTGACCACAGTAAATGGGTTGGCTACCGACTCTACCTTATAGCCTGGGATTTGCCATAGATCCAGTAAGCCTACCATATTTGCTGGCTGGGATTTCGGAGGTCTTTGAGGCTGCTGGGAAGCCCACAACACAGCAGGTCTGTGCCTTCAGGTGGAAACAGTTCTCAGCTGGGCAGAATGATACCCAGCTCTCTCAGTTAGCCAGCTTGTAGGTGATCATTGTATAGCTCAGGCTCTTTTTTTTTTTTTTTTTGGTTAAGGTGCATGACTTTCTTACAGAGAAAGTCCTGGTTGTGAATTAAGGCTTGTCAGATGATTTCCAAGCCCACATTTTATTTATAGTCCCAATGTTGGCTTAGCTGTAGGGTATCTGAGGCATTATTTTCTAACACTACACATGTTAAGTAGTTTACTTTGAAATGTTCTGCTTGCTTTATTGCCATAGTACTTTTGGCTGCAAGTGTTCCTCCCTCCTTGTTGGTCTGCACTAGTTGTTAATGCTTTTGTCTTATAATCTTAAATATTAGTTCTGTTTGTGAGTCTTTGAAGTATAAGTAGGTATATACAGTTGGCAATTCAGAACTCAGTTTAAGGGATGTAAATCCATGTGGGAATGGAACATGGAGTATGAGGGATGGTATTCAAAGTACTGCTGGCAGACTTCCTGAAGTTAGATTGCCAGTATACTTGTAAGTCAAAACTTTAACAAAACATAATGTAGCTTGCCTTCATACTACTGAATTCAGTAACAATGGATCAATCACTGTATTGTCTTGCCCTAGTTGTATACTTTGATTTATTCTGTGTTTAATATCTTTGATAAATTTCTCTGGCTGTCCATACAAATGCCAACTTCAGTACTGTACTGTACACCGTAATGTACTTTCAGCATAAAAGTCATTCCAAAAGCTTTCTGTAGTTGGTTAGCAGCATTTATTAATACAACAAACGACAAAATAAGAATCTTAGTAAGGATGTATTATCACAATGCAGGTATAGCAGCATAGAGGTGTATGTCATTGAATTGTCTCAGTTGACAAACTGAACAAGAACTGAACTTTTGTAAATGAACTGAACTGCCATAATAATGACTACTTCTGTTTTGAAAGTTCATATCTTGTACTTCATCTCTGTAGCTTGAATCCCTTTCTCAGCCTTGAGCCTCAGACATTAAGACTATAGATTTAAAAAAAACAGTGACCAGCTGGCCTAATCTGTAATTCTATTTTTTATCTCTGTATGGTCGTTTTAACATACAACAAAATGTTCTCTTGATAAAGTATGAGTTCTGCACATCTTGTCTTTGTCAGTGTTTTGGGCTGAAGGTTAGTAGGTGATCTGTTAACTTTCTTCTGAAACTGCATTTGTTAAAGCTGCATGCAAAATGGAAAACATAAAATGAAGATGTAGGCTTCAAAATGGCTGAATTTCCAAGCCTGTGCAAAGAGAATACTGCATTTATGTAGGACTTATTTTAGCAAAACTATATTTATGTAAAGTCTGTTCCTAACAATCTTGTTGTGAAATAGACTTTTTCAGATTCCTTTTGATTTTTTTTAAGTGATGTTTAGTTAGGACTGGCACTGTATAACCTGTTTTTTGTTTACTTGATTATAGAAAGTAATGATGCAAATAGTACAAGAACTGTGCAGAAGACCTACTCTTAACAAATGTGGCTTCGAAATGTCTACCATCTATATACCAGAACCACAGAGGGTAAGCAAAAGATAGCCAGATAGACATGACTGTATCTACAACACTTACTGACTTTTTCAGCAAAAAATGTGAAGAAATAATAGTAGCAAAGTAGACAAATTTTTACAGTTCATTTTAATTTCTTTTTCTGCACCAAAAAGTGCTTTATAACTAAAACTGTTCAACTTTATCTTAAAGTATCTTAATCTAAATATGCACAAGGATTACTTCACCTTTCCTGTCCATTTCTATTCATGAAGGATAACATGCATGTCCAGTTTAGACAATGGTGTACTTAATGTACTTATATACCCCTCATAAGAAATATGTTATGTCTGACCCATGCATACTGAAATACTGCTGCTGCTTTTGTTTATAACATCTTCACGGTTGTGGTAGTTGTCCACCACTCCTTTTGTGAAACAATACTTTCTTTTGTGCCCCTTGAGCTGTTTACCATCTAATTTCAACTGAAATGTTGATATGTTCTTACATCTCATCTTGCTGAAAAATGGTAGCTGTTTTGGACTGTGTGGATGTCTTTAGGGTAGTTATTTTTTTCAGTAATGCCCTGCCCACTGCCTTCTTTATTTTTCAGATTTGTACAGAATACTCTTCTAGTACCTCTGTGTCTCTTTTGGAGCATACTTTTGTACCATTTATGTTGCCCTTCTGTGAGTTGTCTGTACCATGTCTGCGTCCATATGAACACAAGAGTCAACAGAACTGCATACACTGCTCCAGATTAGATGTATCATTCTGACTGTCAGAGGGGTAGTGATAAGATCTCGTTTTCTGTTGGTACTGCCTCCAACCTTCCTTACTGCTGTCTCATATTACTGATTTGATTGCTGCTGGCATCTTTCTTCATTTGTTGTTGCTATTTCTTTTTCCCCAATTGTGTACTGCTTCTTGGAACTTTTGTTTCCCAGATGCATTATTTTGCATTTTTTTTCCTACTAAAGTCAAGGTGAAATATTTTAGTTCTTTTAATCTTGCCAAATAATTTCTTACCCTTTTGTATGTCTTTTTGTGTATCAGCCATTTTGCACAACTTTGTCTGTTTTGCTGAAAGTAAACTTTTCCTTTCAGACTTTTTTCAGTGTCTTTGACAAAAGGCTTTAAAATTATAGAAAGTAATGATGCAAATAGTACAAGAACTGTGTAGAAGACCTACTCTTAACAAATGTGGCTTCGAAATGTCTACCATCTATATACCAGAACCACAGAGGGTAAGCAAAAGATAGCCAGACTAGACATGACTGTATCTACAACACTTACTGACTTTTTCAGCAAAAAATGTGAAGAAATAATAGTAGCAAAGTAGACAAATTTTTACAGTTCATTTTAATTTCTTTTTCTGCACCAAAAAGTGCTTTATAACTAAAACTGTTCAACTTTATCTTAAAGTATCTTAATCTAAATATGCACAAGGATTACTTCACCTTTCCTGTCCATTTCTATTCATGAAGGATAACATGCATGTCCAGTTTAGACAATGGTGTACTTAATGTACTTATATACCCCTCATAAGAAATATGTTATGTCTGACCCATGCATACTGAAATACTGCTGCTGCTTTTGTTTATAACATCTTCACGGTTGTGGTAGTTGTCCACCACTCCTTTTGTGAAACAATACTTTCTTTTGTGCCCCTTGAGCTGTTTACCATCTAATTTCAACTGAAATGTTGATATGTTCTTACATCTCATCTTGCTGAAAAATGGTAGCTGTTTTGGACTGTGTGGATGTCTTTAGGGTAGTTATTTTTTTCAGTAATGCCCTGCCCACTGCCTTCTTTATTTTTCAGATTTGTACAGAATACTCTTCTAGTACCTCTGTGTCTCTTTTGGAGCATACTTTTGTACCATTTATGTTGCCCTTCTTTGAGTTGTCTGTACCATGTCTGCGTCCATATGAAGACAAGGGTCAACAGAACTGCATACACTGCTCCAGATTAGATGTATCAGTCTGACTGTCAGAGGGGTAGTGATAAGATCTCGTTTTCTGTTGGTAATGCCCCCAACCTTCCTTACTGCTGTTTCATATTACTGATTTGATTGCTGCTGGCATCTTTCTTCATTTGTTGTTGCTATTTCTTTTTCCCCAATTGTGTACTGCTTCTCGGAACTTTTGTTTCCCAGATGCATTATTTTGCATTTTTTTTCCTACTGAAGTCAAGGTGAAATATTTTAGTTCTTTTAATCTTGCCAAATAATTTCTTACCCTTTTGTATGTCTTTTTGTGTATCAGCCATTTTGCACAACTTTGTCTGTTTTGCTGAAAGTAAACTTTTCCTTTCAGACTTTTTTCAGTGTCTTTGACAAAAGGCTTTAAAAATGACTGGCCTTAATATTAAATTCTACAGTATTGTATTCATCACTTTCTGTTTATATGAGTGAAACGCCTACCATCTATATACCAGGGCCACCCATAATGCACCACAGAACTCAGTCCAAGTCTTTCTTTCTTTCTTGTTCATTAACCTAATCCTGGTTACCCAGGTAAACTTTTTGTGTTTCTGTGTCACCTTGGGTCCAGTGTTTCATCGGTTTCCTTATATTCTGGAATTATTTCCCTCTACAATGATTGTTTGAATTTCACAATTGCTGAGGTCACACTGAGTAGTCATTAATTTTCATCTTTTGCCTCACTTCCACTCTTAACATCTTCCCTCTTCCATCTTCAGAAAGTTTATACTTCTGCCATAATTTGTTAAAAAAATTGTTCGTAGTTAATATCTAATCTTACTATGGAGAATATTCTTGCTGCATTAAAACGATGGCTTTAGTCTCACTGATGTGGTCATCATCATCTTGCCTGCCTGTTTTTTGAGTGGTAAGAGGTCTCTCCATCCAGTGGTAACCTCTGATTTGATATTGTTAATCCTCGTTCATTCCTTACGTGTGGGTATCAATTCCGACCTTGGAACCGAGCCGGCCATCTTCCAAGCTCGCATCAGCTACAAACTCTCGAGCTAAAACTCTTACCCAGAATTCCCCTCTCCCTGTTACCCCAGATTTCGTTTGCCGCATCGCCAGTCAGTCGTCTCAAGCTACTTCTCTTGAGCTAAGTACAATATTTTGTTGTCATACTAGTCTAAAACAACTTTTTCTCTCAGAAAAGTTACTAAATTGTTTTCTCTTACCTTACCACATTTAGCAACTATCCCTTCTTGAATTTTTTCAATCCCCTTCATCTTATTTACCACGAGGTATTTTCTTTACCATCGTTGGTAAACCCCTTTTCCTCCTTACCTTCGGGTATTTCTTGTACCATTGCTGGTATTCTTTCTGATTTCCTTATTTCCTATCATGGCAGATAAAAAAGGTAGTCCAGGATTTAAGAGCTGTTCAGATTGTGGCCATAAATTACTTACTTCAGATGCACATTCTCTGTATGTCTATAGCTTGGGTGTGCCTCATTTATCAGTTGACCCGCCCTGTGGAATTTGTAAGAACTTCTCTAACAGGACGTTGATTGAGAGGAAAAATAAATTGTTATTGAAGGGGCTACTTAAATCTCCTTTTTCAGAGGCTATTTCTGGGTCAGAGGCTTCAACCCCTCCAAGATCCCATAAGAAAAAGACTGATGAACATACAAAGGCCAAGTCTCTTCCTTCGTCCGTAGCTGGGGACTCCCACCAACTGAGACCCAAGAAGGCTAAGCTGTCTACTTCGGATTTGACTTTTTCGGCTCCAGCGCTTTCGGTGCCTAGACCTTCAGCACCAAGGCGATCAGCGCCATCTGTGATTTCGGCACCAACTATCGTGCCCTTTACCGTTAACCGAAAAAAGCACAAAAAACTACAAATTCAAGAAACCGGTCAGTGCAGTAGTCAAAGTAATAAACCAAGCGAAGCTTTTAACTGAAATTTAATTTGAAGCGCTTTTTGTTTGCTCCTGTGTTCAGACGTCTCCACCGGCAGTGACTATCCAGTCGATGCAGACTGTTACCACATCGGCTCCGACACCTTACCCGGAACCGACAACTCAGTTATTGACACCGATTTTTTCAGTCCCAGCCTTGGCGCCGACAAACACTTATTGTCGGTGCAGACCATGACTTCGGCACCAATGATTTCCTCGGTGCAGACACCTGTAGTTCAGTCCCTTACGGTCCCATTGTTTTCAGTGCAGATTGGTGAGGTGGGCACTGAGCTTGCCCCATCTTTGGATAGACCTGACTCTCCCTCAGCCGTGTCCGTGAAATCCACTAGAAGCCTCTCTGAACACGATGTGTTGCGTCTTGTGGATCAAGTGCTTTTGGCCAGAGGTATCCCACCCCCCAGGACCTAGCCTTCCTTGGGAGGTGATCACCTTTTACCAAAGACCCCTACTTATTCTCCTCCTTCATTGCCTTTGAAGCCCTTTGATATAGCACAGTCTTCCCACTCTACGGTTCCCTTTATGGACCTCACTAAGGAACCGCAGTTGCCTTCGTGGCAGGAGAGTTTTGCTACGACCCAGGATGTCAGGTGTGGCCTACGTAATTTGGTGTTTCACAGCCATCCAGGGACTCTGAGTCGGCAGGCTGAGCCACTTAGGGGAGGGGTGACCCCTGTCCTGGACACTCGCCCCTCTTCAGGTGGACCGGCCTTCCAACTAATGGAGAAGGCATTGGCGTCTGCTGGCGATACTGTGCTGTCAATCTCCCCGCCCTCCTCTGGTCCGCAATGACCACAAGTCGCTCCTAGTGGACACCAGGTGCAAGGGCCTCAGGATGTACTCCCACAGGAAACCCCTTTTGTGTTGTCTTCCCCAGCTTCTCCCTCTGAGGAAATTCATCGAAAAAGCTCATGCAAGAGGAAGCACATGGAATCCACAGAGGAGTCCCTTACTGAAGACACAGACTTTGATGATGGGGAAGGGTCCCCTCGGTCACCCTCTGAGGTATCCTTTAGTGATATCCTCGAAATCCGTAAAAAGAGAGGTGACTGGCAGCCCTCTAACCCGACCTCTGAAGAGTCTGTGTACCTGCAGGCCTTTTGTGCCCGGCCCCCTACCTCCTGGGATACTCCACCTGCTGACAAACTGGTCTGGCTCGTTGTGCAGCGTGCGTGGAAGGCTCCTGACACCATTGAGGCCATTCCCCAGAGGCCTGCTACTGACCCCCATTAGTCCAAAGGTCTTCCTGTAGATGCTGTGGTGGTGGCGGTCGCAACCAAGAAGGACCTGGTGGAAGAAGAAAGCAAGAGTCCTAGGCTCTGGACAGAATAGGGAAGAGTACTTTTGCATCAGCGACCTTCGCAATCAGGTCTCTGAATTATATGGCACACTTTACCAGGCTTCAAAGGGATTTAATTTCTGAGCTCTCTGAAACTTTGGCTGGTGCCGTGTCTGATGAGGTCCGTGACAAAGTGACCTCTCAGCTGGCTACCATTGAATTGATATCAAACTCCTCCATGCACCTGATATCTCACACATTAGAAGGAGCAGCTAGAGCGGAGAGTTCAGGCGTTTTTGAGATGACACACCTGGATGTGCTTATGCAATTTCGCGGAACCCTTCAAGGCTTCCTTTCTCAACGCTCCCATTGAAGCCTCTTCATTGTTTGGACCCAAGGTTAAAAGCACACTGGCCATAAGGACGGTAAGACCCTTTCTGCCATGAGTGTCCGTTATTCTTCCCCTCAACGTGCTTTTTCCAGAAACCAGAAGAGTGGGAAGATATGGTACAAAAAGTCTCAGGGTCCTTTCCGTGACACACAGGCCGAGTTCTCCCCTATAGGCAGAGGGGGAAACTCACAGGGAAGACGCCCTTTTCGGGGCAGAGGGTGTCCGTGTAACCAGGGTTCCAGGGACTGTTTTCCTGGCCAATCCTATCAGCGCTCTTGAAGAGCTGCCCAACTCTATTCCTCTGGAGGTGGTTGGGGGTCGTTTCTCCTTGTACCCTTCTGCCTGGCTAACCATCACCACCGACTCTTGGGTACAAAGGATAATAACCAGAGGTTACCGTATTCCCTTCGATCTTTGTCCTGCCCTCCCCCAACAAACTTACCCGACGTTCCACCCAGTCAAAGGGAAGAAGCAGCATTAAAGATAGCAAAGCTGCTAAGAAAAAGAGTCATCCAAATAGTCCCTCCAGACCAGATAGGATCCGGATTCTACTGAAGACTATTTTTGGTGCCAAAGAAAACCGGGGACTGGAGACCAATTTTGGATCTCAGCGTATTGAACAAGTTTGTAAAAGTACAGAAATTCCGGATGGTCACAATACAGTCTATGCCAGGAGCACTGCCCTCAGCTCTAGAACATTTATGTGCAGTTGGGCCTCCAATTCGGACCAAGTACCTTGGACTGTCTGTTCCTGACATAGACCCGAGGGCCAGTCATGGACTAGAGCCTCCAATTCGGCTCTTCATATGAAGCTGATTTTTCTCAATGTTTATAACAGGTCTGGTAAATCAATAAGGATGGAAATCTTGAATGCTTTTCTCTTACAACAAAATTCATAGACGTTAGAAAGTAGAGGTTAAAAGAAGAGTGCAAGAAGTCAGGTGTAGGTAAAGCATTTAAAATGTTAAAAAAAGTTCTCCTAAGATCTCTGAAAAGACATAAGAACATACAGAAACATCTGAAAATAAAGACAGGAATAAGGAAAAAATTAAATAAAAAGAAACTTTGTCTGTCCGTAATGGAGAGGCAATGATACACCCTGAACAGTAAGATGATAAAGAAGCTGAGGACGTTGTACCTTTGAGAATTAAATTACTGACACACTGTGTAAAGCCTGTCTTGGTCTTGCTGTGGAAGGTTGCAAGATCAGACAAGGTGTAAAGCAGACAGATATGAAGAACAGCATCTCTTTGGTATAAGTCACAGAAAGAAGTAACACAAGGATTTCAACACTAACCAAGTATGATACGAGGTGGAATGATACCAGTCAAGTGTGATACGAGGTGGAATGATACCAGTCAAGTGTGATACGAGGTGGAACGATACCAGTAGCTGACATAGGCCACAGGCATTACAGGTTCGTATAGTACTGTTGTATTTCTGTTGATTTGTAGAAGAGTATTTCAGTGTAGTTGAGGAGACAGCACAGGTGCAAATCCCAGAATGTGCACCAGACTCGGGTGCGTAATTTCATTAGATAAAGGCCTACCTGCTTACTTGTACTGGTCACCCAGAATACCTGCTAAGTCTGTTTTATTTAGCACTGCTTCCCTTTGTGTTTCTTAGGGGGGACATTTTATTATCTGAGACCAATTTAATTCTCTATAATTACAGGCACTATGTTGAATGATCTGGAGATCATATTTTATGATATTACTTCAAAAAAGAATGGTGTTGAACTTGGTAAAACCATTAGTTTAGTGAGCTGTATGGATAGGGTACTAATGCACTTTCTTCCATTACTTTCTTGGATTAATTTTCTAGTAGTGACACTGCAGTGCAGCATAAGAGGGGGTAGATACTGCACTACTGAGTATGTTATCTTTCACTTGAGATGATAAACTGTGGACCCATCTGCCTGAGATGGTGGTAGCTCAGGTGGATGCTAAAGATCCTATGGCACTTATTGAAAAGAGTTTGGGCTCGTTACTAAAGTAAATATAATTTCAGTTCTTTATTATCTTATATATTTACAATGTTAAGTTGTCAATCTCGCCTTCATTCTTGCTTGATGGGTTCGGAGCCGATCCTCGGCTCCGACTCGGCACTTGCTTTAGCTCGAGAACTCCTTTTACCAGCTCGAGGCAGCCCCATATCCCATGATGCAAGGCAGTAAGTACCCAGATCTCGTTTGCCGCTTCGCTTAGGAGGTCTTCTTTTACCAGCTCCTGGTAAGTTGTTCACTTTGTGATTTTTCAAGCCCCTTTTTAGTCTAAAACTAATTTTTGATAGTTTAAATTTAATTTCTATCCCTTTCTGACAGAAATTCCCTGTCTCTTTTAATTTTTGTTAGTCAATTCCTATCCCATCCCCCCCCGTTAGGGTGTGTGTGTTGGTGTTTTATAGAATACCTCTTGGTATTTTGTTTAATTTAATTTAATTTGACTGGTGTGTGTGTACTGTGTCTTGGCACCATGTCAAAGGAGAGGGTTTCAGGTTTTAAGAAGTGTGACTCGTGCTGTCAGAAGATGTCTCTGACAGACGGTCACACTTCTTGCCTGTATTGTCTGGGCCCTCTTCACCTGCAGGACTCCTGTGCTATTTGTCACTCCTTCAGCCAGAGAGTCCTGCAGGAGAGACAACAATTTGATTCTTAGGGGCCTTCTTAAGCCGGAGGGCTCTCCGGCTAAGTCGGCTCTACCAAAATCAACAAAACCTGCCAAGGCCCAGGCTTCTGTATCTAAGCCTGCGGCCTCGGCTCCGACTCGTACTGAGTCGAGATCGGCTCCGGCTGGAGCCGATTCTGGATTGACAAGCTTCGGCACCGATGGCTATCGGTGCCGAATCTATTGTCCACTTCGATGTCGGCGCCGATCGGTTCCGACACCCATGTGGCACAGGCATCGGTGTCGGCTCGGATCGGCTCGCACACCATTACTTTGGTGGCTGTATCGGCTCCGGCTGGAGCCGATAGATCGAGCGTTCTGTCGGCTCCGAAGTCGGCGCCGACAGGATCTGTAGTATCGGCTCCGATGCCTCATACCAGGAAGAGGTCGAGGTCTCCTTCCTTGGAGCCGATACTTTCGGCTCTGGCTTCACCTCTTCTATCGGAACGGAGCCATCGGAGCCGATCTTCAAGGTCATCCAGGTTGTCAGATCATGACCTAGAGAGTGGTCAGTAGATTACTCAAGTCACAGGTACTGGCCCAAATGTTACACAGCCCGTCTCAGCAGGCGACTGTTGGTCCACACCCGTTACAGTTCCTCCTTCAACTCTACCCCAGAGCTTGGAGGTGGAGTCGTCGGGCCTGGTTACTGCTACGGCTGGAGGGCGGATACGGGCTTCTGTTGCTTCAGCCTGTACTCTTATCTCCTCTTCCTTAGAGGGATTCGGTGGTCGGGCTTCCATGGTCTCCTCCGAGGGGTGAGTGGCATCGGACCCTTGTCCGCTCTTCCCCTTGGAGCCTCGGCCTTGGTGAGCTCGGCTCCGACATCTGCCTCGGAGACTTCCCTTCGGTGGCCCTGGAGTTCCTAGCTCTTGGAGCGGGTTCTCTCGGACCTGCCTGGGAGGGGAGCATTCGAGGTGATGAAGAGTGTACTGGCCACTGGTATCAGTCAGCAGTCTGTTCCCGTAGCTCCTCCCTCTATAGTACCTGTTGACATCTCTGCCACTTCTCTTGCTACAGGACCCAGAGATCCTCCGCCTCAGGTTTCCCATTGGGAATTTCCCCTCTTCCGAGGATTCTCCTGATGTTTCGGGAGATCTTCCTAGGAAGAGGACTTGTAAGAGGAAGCATGTAGACTCCCGAGTCTGTCACTCGGATACTGACTTTGATGAGTCAGAGGGATCCCTAGATCCCCTCTGAGGATGTCTCCTTCTCAGACATCCTAGAACTTCTGAAACAGAGGAAACTGGCCCACCACCAATCCCTCTGAGGATGAGTCAGTATACCTAGAGGCGTTTGGATCTCGGCCCTCCACCTCCTGGGTGTCTCCGCCTTCGATCCCCTTATGCAGGTTATTGCACGAGGCGTGGGCAGCTCCTGACTCTGTAGAGCCAGTCCCTAGGAGGCCTTCTAAATTTATCACTGCCCTAGTGACAAACAATTCCTTACCAAGGGTGTCCCGCTGATGCCATGGTGGTGGCTGCGGCCACCAAAAGGAACTTGCAGATCCTTCCGTGCCTGTCCATCCTCCTAATAAGGACTCTAGGACCATGGATAGGTAGTAAGCGGATGTTTTCCTCAGCGACCTTTGCTATCGTTCGCTGAATTACCTATGTCACTTCACCAGACTCCAAAGAGATATCCTCAAGGAGCTGGGAGAAGTAGTTCAGGATCCTACAGCTGCAGGGGCTCAAGAAAAGATTGCTTCGCAGCTAGGAACCCTCAATTCCATTGCTAACTCCTCCATGCGGCTAATATCTTATGCTGCGGCGAGTAGAGCCGCAGGCACAGGTGTGGCTCTTAGACGCCAAGCCTGGATGCGGCTATGTGATTTTGCGGATCCCTTTAAGGCGTCCTTCACAAATTCTCCCTTTGATGGGTCAGCTTTGTTTGGCCCTCAGGTGAAGGAAACCTTGACCAGGTGTGAGCAGGACGGCAAGACTCTTTCTGCTGTTGGAGTCCGTTTTCCACCCGTTCTAGGCCTTATCCCAAAGCACAGAAGGGTGGGAAGATGTGGTTCCGTAAATCCCAAGGAGTCACGCCGGATTCACGTGGTCAGTTTACCCCTAGAGGCAGAGGGGTAACAACAACAGACGCTGCTCTAGAGGCAGAGGGGGTCCGAAGAACCAGGGAAACAGGGAGCCTCTCTCTGATAAGCCCTTTCAGCATCCCTGAGGTGTTGCCCGGCTGTCCCTCCTTGGAGGCAGTCGGGAAGATTATCACTGTACCCAGAAGCCTGGCATTCCCTCACTCAAGACCGATGGGTACAGTCGATCATATCCAAGGGTTACATAATTCCTTTCGAGGAAAGTCCCTTCCCTCAAGTTCCCTTCCAGATGTACCACCGGTCTAAGGGACATTGCAGAGTTAGAAATCGCAAAACTACTGCAAAAAGAGCCATTCAGCCAGTTACAATAGACCATTCAGAGCCGGAATCTACTCAAGGTTCTTTTGGTCCCCAAAAAGATGGGAGACGGGAGACTGGAGACCAATATTGGATCTCAGCAGACTCAACAAGTCTGTCAGGAAGACAAGATTCCGAATGGTCACTCTTCAGTCAATTCTGCCCTTCTTACAGAAGGACAACTGGATGTGCTCAATAGATCTTCAGGATGCGTACTATCACATCAAAATTCACAGACGCTCCAGGAGATTTCTCCGCTTTCGGCTGGGGTCCAGTCACTTCCAGTTCAGAGCCCTGCCCTTTGGTCTCACTACAGCCCCAGAGTGTTCACCAAATGTATGGCAGTGGTAACGGCTCACCTGAGGCGTCAGGGATTCCAGGTGTTTCCGTATCTCGACGACTGGCTCCTGTCAGCCACCACCAGGCATCAGCTTATACAAGCCAGGGATTACACAATAGACCTGTGTTCTCATTTAGGCGTCTCAATCAACTTCGAAAAGTCATCCTTATCGCCCTGCCAGTCTATTACCTTCATAGGCGCAAACTTAGATACTGTTCGGATGTCAGCTACCCTTACAGAACAAAGAGTTTCAGACATTCAGACTCATGTCAGGATCATTCTGGCCAGCAAGAAAGTACAGGCCAGAATGGTTCTAAAGGTATTAGGTCTCATGGCTGCGGCCATTACTCTTCTTCCCCTGGCTCGGTTCTACATGCGCCTCCTTCAGTGGATGCTGTTCACACAGTGGTCATACCAGCAACTCCCAATGCGTCACCAGATTCTGGTTACACAAACATGCAAAGAACATCTTGCTTGGTGGATCACATCGTCTCAGGTTCACCAAGGCAGGTGCTTTGTACCTCCGTCCCCGATAGCCACTGTCACCACGGATGCCTCCCTGATCGGGTGGGGGGGTCATTATCAGGGCAGGATGGTTCATGGGGCGTGGCAACCGTTCGAGTACCATCTGCACATAAATGTCCTGGAGATGAGAGCAGTGCTTTTAACGTTGCAAGCCCTCAACGACTTTCTTCCCGTAGGGACAATTGCAGTCCACACAGACAACATGTCTGTAGTTTGGTATATCAACAAACAGGGCGGAACCAAGTCCTACCCCTTGTGTCGAGAAGCTCAGACTTTGGCAATGGGCGATCTCCTCTCATCGGTTTCTGGTAGCAATGCATATCCCTGGGAAAACCAACATTATAGTGGACAGATTGAGCAGAGCTATTCTCATGCCTCACGAGTGGTCTCTCAAACAATCTATAGCGGAAGAGATTTTTCTGGAATGGGGTCGTCCATGTTGCGATCTTTTTGCTACTCCCCAAAACAGCAAATGTCCAGACTTCTTCAGCCTCTTCCCTCTATCAGGCCATCCCCCCAGAGACGCTCTGACCCAGGATTGGCCCCAGGGACTTCTTTATGCCTTCCCTCCATTTCCTCTGATCCCTCAGGTGATCCAGAAAGCTACCGTTTGAGAGCCAAATTGATTCTCATTGCCCCTTACTGGCCTCGACAAGTTTGGTTTCCGTTCCTCCATCATCACCTTTTGGTGCAGCCGTGGCATCTGGACCCAGTGCCAGATCTACTGATTCACCAATCCGGTCAGCTGCACCGGTCAATCCCTTCTCTCAACCTCACAGCTTGGTTGCTCCACTTCCTTCCTTAGCCAGGCTTCCTTTGATCTCTAACCCAGTTAGAGACATCATAGTAACTTCACTAAAATCCTCTACCAGGAGGATTTACACAAGCAAATGGAAGCGTTTCTCTTATTGGGCTAAGGCCCAAAATATTGATCCTTTACTGCCCTGTTCAGGCAGTTCTGGACTTCTTAGCAGAGATTTTTCATGCAGGCTCCTCTTCTTCCACAGTCAGAGTTCAATTGGCTGCTATTTCTAATTTTCATGTCGGGATAGCAGATCATAATATTATGTCCCATAGGCTCTGCATGGCCTTCTTGAAAGGAATTTTCCTACTGAAGCCTCCAATCAGGAATCCTCCTCCTCAGTGGGATCTAAATTTAGTGCTGACATCCTTGATTCTTCACCCCTTCGAGCCAGCTGTTTCTTGTTCCCTGAAATATCTTTCTTGGAAAACTTTATTTCTAGTGGCTATTACATCTGCCAGGAGGGTGTCTGAACTTCATGCTCTTTCGGTTCGACCCCCTATTTGATTTTCACAAAGACAGAGTATCTTTGAGAACTAATCCATCCTTTTTACCTAAGGTTGCTTCAAAGAACAATCTGAATCAATCCATTGATCTCGGTATTTTTCCTAACTATTCAGATAGGGCTGAACAAAAGCTACATTATCTTGACGTCCACCGTCAACTCAGATATTATTTGGACAGAACAAAAAAATTTAGAAAATCTGATCAACTTTTTGTTTCCTATGCGGATAAAAAAACGGCCTTCCTGTTTCTAAAGTGACTTTGTCCAGATGGCTTTCTTGTCATCACTGAAATCTATCGCTCAGGGGAAAACAGCTGTGCTCAAAACCTAAAGCACATTCAACCAGGAGTTTAGCTACTTCTACAGCTTTTCAGGCTAGACTTCCTTTGGACACTATTTGTGCAGCGGCCACTTGGGCCACTCCTCACACTTTTGTTTCCCATTACAAATTGGACTTGGCCTCCAGGGACAGAGCCAGTTTTGGCTCTACAGTCCTCAAGAGTTTGTTCCATTGAGCCACCCAGGATAGAGGTGCTAGGGGCCGGTCCCATCAAGCAAGAATGAAGGCGAGATTGACAACTTAACATTAAGAAGTTATGTACCTACCATAACGTTCCATGTTAGTTGTCTTCTCTGCCTTCTTTCTTGCGACCCTCCCTCCTTCCCCCTGGCCTGGACAGACCTTGTATAAGAAACTATTATGCTAAAGACCATTCAGACCTGGTCCTTTTTCCATCTGTAAGTTTCTTCTTCCTTTGGGAAGTATTTTTTGCTTGGTGTTATTGCCCTTTGTCAACAAACGAGATCTGGGTACTTACTGCCTTGCATCATGGGATATGGGGCTGCCTCGAGCTGGTAAAAGGAGTTCTCGAGCTAAAGCAAGTGCCGAGTCGGAGCCGAGGATCGGCTCCGAACCCATCAAGCAAGAAAGAAGGCGAGAGAAGACAACTAACATGGAACGTTATGGTAGGTACATAACTTCTTATTTTCAGATGTTCACAAATTTACAAACAAATCTGTATTTGTTGCATACAAGGATTTTTTTGACAAACGCCCTTCTTCATTTAACCCCCCCCTCCAACACACACAATTTTTGCCAAAACCACATTTCAGTTTTTTTTCAGGATATCCATTTCTTATTAAATAAAAATGTTCTGCTCTTTCTTTCCACAGTTTGCATCCAACACAAAGTATATTCATTTCATGTTTTTGTTGTCTCCATTTCCAGTTTGTTTTCATAAAATCCATATAAAATCATATCTATTACAACATCTTTAACCCTGGTTTAACTCACCTTTTTAGTAACTAAATTCCATACTGTCATCACTGTTGTACAATCCAAAGTATGTTTTGTTGTTTCTACCATGTGGCATACTTGACACAATCTTTCTGACAGCGTTTTATACATTATTTGCCCCTTTGCAGGCAGTTTATTTACAAGTAACCTCCAAAGAAAATCTTGAGCTATATAATAACTTTTTAGTCTCTCTGTGCTGCCTTTTATTGCCTTTACAATTACATCACCTGACTCTCTTCAAGGTTCTCTATAATAGAAATTTTTAATTATTTTGTATATCAATACTTTCTGTTCTTCTGTATAACACCCATGTTATGTTTCCATAAAATATTTTTTTTCATATTCTTGCTCATCTTCACCTTCCAAATTTTTCATCCTGTCCAACTTGCCATTTCTTACCCTGCTTTCATCTTGTTAACCATTGCTGTTTTCACTATTGTATTTTATCAGTTTTGATCTTGTTCATAAAACAGCATATTCAAAAATAAGCTAGATTCTCAATACGATTGTTCATATTAATATACTTTTTTCCTTTGTCCACATTTAAAATTTTCTTTTTAATCAGTTTTAATCTTAAACTTCAAATAATGGAAATCAGTTTTTCTCACAGCTGTCTTTCCTTCTTATAGGGAAACATAAACATACTACCTAAAATAACACAGCTGTCCAAAATAACTGAACTGATTATTTTTTTTTTTGAATGTTAATTTGAAAGGCTTCTGTATTTATGCAGTTTCTTTTATCTTCCAAAATCTTTTCCTATTGTTCCTTCACCACTTTTCTTTTCAACCCTAACACCTAATGTAGATTTCTCTGTCACAGGAAAATATAACCCATCAATTTTTGACATCTCCGAAACCTTTACTTTTCTCTTTGTTTAAGTCCAGACCTTAACATTCTGTCTGTTTATTTTTACTACATCTGCTGTCCATACTCTGTTTTTTACTATTAATGATATATCATCTGCATAAGAGACTTTTATTGGAACTTCACATTTTGTTGTAATTGTTTGCCTGAGTAAAACTTTCCACCATTTGTAAAAACACTGTATTCATTATTAAAGCACAAAGAATGCTATTCAGAGGGTATCCTTGTCTGACACGCTCACTTCTTGTTACTGTTTCACTCAGCTGTCCATTAACAGTACTCGGCTTCGATTTTTTCATATGCAGATTGCAGTAAAACAAGACCCTTCTCTTTATACCATTTAGTTACAGAATTTTCCTTGGTTGGTTTTAACTCACATTGCCATATGGTTTAGAAACATCCTCTGCTACCAACATCATGTACCACTCCTTCATTATCACCAACTAATTATTTCACCAGCAGTAAAATGTTTTGACGTTGCCTTCCTTTAATTCCAGACAAATCATTCACAGCAACCTCTCATAGTGTATTTTCAAATGTTTTGTATTATTCTCATCATTTAGTAATCCATTTTATTAAGTGTTATTGGTCCTCAATTTAAATGTCTGCCTTATCTCTCTTTTTCCATGCAGAGTGTCCATGTTTTCCTTACCAAAAACCACAGTGCTTTAATTCATGTACATTTATACATTTCCTTCATATTTTTGTACACATATCTTATCTTTCCATTTCTGGTACTGATCTTTCATTTACTTGTTTTAACATAACATTCAATACCTGTAAAGTAATTTTTTTCACAAAATTTGCTAAAGCTTTGGCTCTAGATTGCTTCAAATTCCAAACAGATATCTCCCTCCTCACTCTGTTTTTCATAAGTCTCTCTCCTGGAAGATCGGCAGGATAGTCTTTTTTTATAGTAAATTGATCGAGTCTTTATCAGGCATATCCCCAACTTGCAGAGTTGAAATCTGAATCTCCTAACTCTTGCTTTCTTTACATCACAGTTACATAAAATGCCTCTTATCAGCTATACAGTTGTCCTGCAAAGTGGCATCTGCTTCTCTCCTCGGATACATCTTTTCATGTGACACAGTAAACTCTTCAGATCTGAGGTTGTCCTTTTCATTCTTCTTCACAAATGGGTCTAGGATCCGATCCTTAGATCCGACTTGGCCTCATATACAAGACTTCAGATCCAATTCGCGAGCTCCTCCCTCTACCCATAATGCTCTATTCTGTTCCCAACTCCTCAGATCTCGTGTGCCGCCACTGTAGTAAGATGAATGATCAATCTTGAGCTGTAAGAAATATCTTTTTTATATAATTTGTTTTACATTTTTGACTACAGTTTCTTCTCTTTACTGTTACAGTCAGTAACAACTTTTTTTCTTCCATCTAGCTGTTGCTGGCATTAGGGGCTTTTTTCCCATTCTCCGCCATTTTTTTTCTCTTACTTTTCATACCACTCTCGGTACTTTACCTGTCTCTGGTTCTGATTCTCTTTCTGTCTCTGTCTGTATCTGTAATATATATATATATATATATCTATATGTAATATATATATATATATATATATATATATATATATATATATATATATATATGTAATATATATATATATATATATATGTTTACTATTAGTATGTTGAACGTGCCTTGTGTGAACCTGATATGTGCGGTATTCGGAATGCAGAAAACCCAGTAGTTGACGGTTGGAATGTGGAATAGAGATGACCGATCGCATAGCAGCAGTCAAGCAAATGCAGTGGTGCATGAGATTCTCGGCCATATGTAGTTTGGCAGGTGGTGCATACGTGGGCGATATTTGTATTGAGATCGCAGGACAGTGTGGATCAGGAGATTTAACCTTTTCCACACTATAGTGTGATCTTGGAGTTGGAATATATAAGTGGCAGGGGGTGGTGCAGTGGGGCTTGCCCCCCTGCAAAAACATTACTGTTAGCAGTGTGCAGTACAGATCTGGTCTGGACGTACTGTTGCTAAGGGGGAACGGACTTCAGAAGTCAAATTCATCTTTGTGTGTATTGGTTTTCGGTAGTTCAGCCTATTACCATTCTGTACATCGGACATGTAAACTGGATTTATGAACGGTTTACGTTCTGATGTTCGATGTTTTAATAGTAATCCTTATACATATAGATAGATTTTGTGTGTGTGTGTCTGTCTGTGTCTGTGTGTGTGTGTGTGTGTGTGTGTGTGTGTGTGTGTGTGTGTGAGTGTGTGTGATTTGCTCTTTTGTCAATCTCTTTTTCTCTTCAGGTTGCACTTATTTGTGTATAACTCTTTTTTCCCACTAAGGTCTACTGTTCTACTCTGACTAAGATGTCTGAGAAACGTATGGGTTTCAAGAAGTGCACCTCTTGTGGGCATAAGATCCCTAAGTCCGATGCCCACAAGAAGAGTTTATTGTCTGGGAGCTGACCATCTCGACTCATCATGCTCCATGTGCACCACTTTCAACTCTAAGGCACTCTCTGACAGACGTAATAAATTAATCTTAAAAGGCTTACTTCCAGGTTCTACTGTGGGTCAACCCAGCCCCCCCCTCCAAAACATCACAAGTTTCCTCTTCCAAAATCTCTGAGATCTTCCTCGAAACTTTCAGAAAAGTTTAGTAAGGTTTTGGATCTGACCTGTTCGGACCCATAGCCCTCCTCGGATCTGACTGGCACAGCCCCTACATTGAGCTCTCCTTTACCATCCACCTCCTTCTCTGATCCTAAACCCACAGATCCGACCAGTAGAGGTCATATGCCAGAGTATGTTTTGAAGCTTGTCTCGCCAGCCCTACCTACACAACTGTTCCAGATGCTGAGGAAGCATTCCAGACCAGCATCCACAACATCATCCAGGTCTTTGAGGAGTCTGACAGAGGCAGATGTGGATAGGATGATGCGGAAATTTCTCAGGGCTCAGATACAGATGGGGGTTCTGCTAAGTTCATCCCCTCATGGATCCATGAGTACACCTGCCAAAACAATTCTTCTTCTCTGATCCAGCCCATGCTTAGGAGTCCTACGATACAAGATCCCTGAGAGGTTCAGCATCGGATCCAAAGAAGCTTCCCTCCTCAACTCCGATGGTGTCCCTGATCAGTCCTGCTTCAATTCCCTTAGACCAGAGCAGGCCTTTGATCCGAGATGTCGGCGCTGGGTCTGAGGGGTTGGGTTTGGCTCCAACTTTGTTGGATCCATCCCTTCCCCTAGGAGCGTCAGCCCTGGACAGCTTGGATCTGATTTTCCCCATAAGGCTTAGATCTGGGGACTGCCTTGACCTCCTGTCTTCAGTAGCTTTGGTTCCAAGGAAGGGGCAGTGGAGGTTTCCCTGGGTCCATCAGCTTTTCGGGTGGTAGACAGGGCTTTCTCTTTGTACAGAGAGCTGTCCTCTCTTGCCTCAGATCCTAACCAATGCCTGTGATTGTGTTCTAGCCCTGAGCCCATCATACCTGCTCCTCAGGGTCAGCCAGTTCCTGGTAGCCTGCACATATGTTCCCCAGAGGGATTTCTCCCATCTTCTGATAACTCTCCCAAACAGCTCATGGAAGAGATCCCTCAGAAAAGAACATGTAAGAGGAGGTACATAGACATGCCTATGGAGTCTGTCATGGAAGACATTGATTTTGATGAGAGAGAAGGATCCCCCTGATCGCCACCTGGTGACATCTCCTTTGGAGACATCTTTGAAATCCTCAAACAGAAGGGTGGCTGATCTTCCCAATTGCCTTCTTCTGAGGAGTCAGTGTTTCTGAAGGCTTTTGGTGTTGGCCCATCTATGTCTTGGTTGACCCCCCCCCCCAGTGGATGAACTTATTGACCTGGTTTCCTGCCGAGCTTGGAAGGAACTGGCACTGTCGAGCCTGTCCCCAAGCACCCAGACAAGTTTTTAGTCCCACCTTCTGATAGACCCCACTGGAGTAGGGGAATCCTGGTTGATGCCATAGTTGGGGTGGCAGACACTAAAGAGCAGCTAGGTGAACAAAGCTCCTCTGTCCGTCCATTGAACAGGGAGCCCAGAGGGATAGACAGATTTGGAAAACATGTGTATGCCTCAACTGCATTCACGCTGAGATACCTGGCACACTTCACTTGTCTGCAGAGAGATTTGACAAAGGAACTTTCCAACTCTCGATTGGGGTACATTTCTGTGGAGGATATCAAGAAGGGTTTCTCCACAAATGGCCACTCTTCAGTCCATTTCTAATGCATTGATGAGGCTGATCTCCCATGCAGCAGAGGGTGCCTCACGAGCTGCCAGCTCAGGCATAGCCATTAGGAGGCATGCCTAGATGAGGCTATGTGACTTTACTGAATGCTTTAAGGCATCATTTGTTAATGCCCCCTTTAATGGCTCTTCTTTGTTTGGGCCATCAGTTAAAGATACGGCCGTAGCAAACAGGAGGGAAAGACTGCCATAGGAATCAAATTTTCTACACCTCAATGTACATTTTCTAGAAAGCAGCAGGGTGGTAAGAAGATGTGGTTCTGAAAATCTGAGGGACTTTTTCAGGATTTACTTGGGGACACTTCCTCCAGAGGCAGAGGAGGAGGTTTCTGTGGATGATGTCACCCCAGAGGTAGCGGGAGACCACAGAATCAGGATTTCAGAGACTCCTTCTGTGATAGGCCCTATCAGCACTCCTGAAGCATTGCCCGACTGTCTGCCTCTGGAGACAGTCGAGGGTCATTTTTCCTTGCACCTAGATGCCTGGATAAGTATCACAGGAAATTCATGGGTGGTAAAAATCATATCCAGAAGTTACTGCATACTATTTTCCCTTCCTCCTCCTGTCCAAAGAAAGAAGCTTCCCAACATTCCATCCAGTCAGAGGGAAGATGCAACTCCAGAAATACGAAAGGTACTACAAAAAAAGAGTCATCCAGGAGGTCCCACTTGAACAAATAGGATTGAGAACTTCCTCCTGCTTTTTTTACTGCCAAAGAAAACAAGAGACCTAAGACCCAGTTTGGATCTAAGCAACTTGAACCAATATGTAAAGAAGACGAAGTTCGGAATGGTTACGGTTCAGTCCATCCTGCCTCTTTTGCACAAGGACAACTGGCTGTGATGTGTCAATCTCCAGGATGCGTACTATCACATTAAAATAGGCAATTCAGGAGATATTCGACTGGGAGCCATTCATTACCAATACAGGGTACTGCCCTTTGGTCTCACCACAGCCCCAGGGTTTTCACCAAATGCATGGCAGTAGTGGCAGCTCACTTGAGATTCAAAGGATACCAGGTTTTTCTATATCTCCATGACTGGCTCCTCACTGGCCCATCCAAGCATCAACTTTTACAAGCCAGGGATTACTTGCTCCAAATTGCCAGCACCTTAGGCATCTCAATAAACCATGCCAAATCGAACCTGATGCCCATACAGACCCTGGAATTCGTAGGGATTCTATTGAATGCTATGACTCAAATGGCATCCTTACCTCCTTTTCACATCACATCATTGAGAAATCAGGTATGGGCCATACTGTCTCAACCATCGCCTCCAGCAAAGGTAGTACTACAAGCTCTGGGGTCAGTGTCAGCTGCCATTCTTCTAGATGCCCTTCTATTCATATGCTGCAGTATCCATTACATGAGGGAGTCTGCCTCCAGTTGACTCGTACGTACGGCCATTTTACGAAAGATAAATGCTACTGCAAAGGTACATGTGTCGGCGTGCAACACTCAGCATACGTCGACCATAAACACATCTGGTATAAAAAGGACATCAGCACGCACCTACCTCAGAACTCTTCTGCTGCCTGTTTGACTGCCAGCTCCAGTCATCGCTCACTTTGGAAAGCGTCCTCATGCTTTGTTCGAGTTTAAATAAGTACCCCATAGGGGTTTTTGTTAACTTTCTTGATACTGTGTTGTGGGTTAATATCTGGTAGAAAGAGCAAATATCAGTGTGGAAGGCAGATTCCACATAAAGTCTCAGACAAGCTCTGTTTATTCTGTCTGGACCTAGACCATGATCATACCTCTTGCGAGATCTGTAGCTCTTAGATTATATTTAGAGAATCGACATTTAAAATGCCTGGCTAGAGACATGGACCCGACATCGGGACCTTTGGAGGAGCCCCCGACCAAAAAGGCCAAGGAGGCTCAGTCTGTACTTGTGATTGTGCCCCCCGATGAAGGCCTGGAGACTGAGATGGAATCCGCAGACCTCCTCCTGAGGGGTACCCTAGGGGAAGCCATTAAGGAGACTGCCAACACGTCTCAGAGGGATCAGCAGGCATCCAACCTGGGCACCGGGGGGGAGGGGGGCCCACAGCTTATTATCTCCGAAGGCCCGCGTGGGGTTTCCCAAATTTTAGTTCAAGAAGACATTATCTCGGATGTCATAGATTGTCATCCTATGTCTTGTCCTCCTTCTCTCCACCGTATCTTAGACACCCTATGTTGGTGGCCCCAAAAAAGAAAAAACAAAAGACAAAGCACTCAGTTCCTTGTCAGCAGTCCATGGCATCTAATCAAGTCCTGGACTGGCAGGCCTTCACCCTAGACGTCTTTAAAGCTTTCATGGCCTTATGCCAGACATCTGCCCAGGGCCCCTCAGTCTCCACTCTTAGCAGTAGGCCTTTGGCAGATGCTTCTTCTGAGGATGAGGAGTCTTCAGGGGATGAGTCCCTTACCTACACCTCCCAGGAGTCTAATGGAACTGATTCCTCTGAGGAAGACATCACCTTTGGGGAGACCATTGTCCAGATGATGGACTTCTTTAAATGGGACTGCAGTCAGATATCTGAGACTCAAAAGAAGTGCTTTGACCTCTTGCAAATGGAATCCCCTAACCCATCTACTGATCCCCCCTTTCATCATGCATTTTTGGATGCCTTTTTGGCTGCATCTAAATCTCCAGACTCCCAATCCCCAGCACCTAAGCGCCCTGAGCTCCCTGACAGATTTTATAAAGTACCAGAAGATGCCAAATTCCTTTAGAAGGCCCTTTCTGCAGATCCATCCACTATATCTATTGCTGCAAATACAACTACTAAGCTTCTTCCCACAGCTTCCTTGCTCCCTTCAATAAAGAAAGCAGAATTATGGAGAGGTTGGGGAAAAAAGTTTATACCTCGGCCACCTTAGCTGTTAGAGCCATAAATTTTCAAACTCATATGGCCAAATGCTCCTTGGCCCTATTGACAGATGCCATTAAACAATATAGTGAGTTACCTGACTCCCCCAACAAGGCAAAAATTGCCAGCCTTTTGAATTCTTGCAGTCATATTACCAGACACTCTCTAAAGTGTAGTTATGGTGCAGTGGAGGCCTCAGCTAGGGCAGCTACATCAGGGTCGGTCCTCAGAAAATATTCCTGGCTCAGGCCGCAGCCTTAGCCAGATGACATCAAGGCGAAACGTATGGATGCACACAGATAACAAGGCCTTGTTTGGCTCAGTGGCTGTAGAGCTCTTTATGGCCCTTCAGGAGAAGGACAAAGAGCTTCAGTATCTCAGGCACATATTTGTGTCCCTTGTTTCCCATTTCCATAGTAACTACCTGGCCAAAATCTCCTTTGTGAGAAGGCCTTCTAAGCACCTGTCTTCCAAAGGGAAAAAAAGACCCCAAGAATCAGACCCCTTCCAGGTCTTCACCCTCCACACCAGTTCAAGAGCAGTCATTTCAGGCCAAACCTAGTAGCCTGTGACTACCAGTCCCTAAGTCCAGATACCCCCTCTCCCTGCGTCTTGCTCTGTCCCTTCCTGCTTGGAAACAGATTACCCAGGACTCTTGGGTCCTTTCCATCATAAAACAAGGTTGCTTCATGGTCTGGAAATCCAGACCATCATTCAGAGGTATTCATTAACCCCCCCCCCCCCAAATGGCTTTCTTTCCTCCGGTCTTACACATCCTCCTTTCTCAGGGCACTATTCAAGAGGTACCTCAGAAATTGGGAGGGAAAGATTTTTACTCTAGATTGTTCCTGGTTCCCAGGAAAGAAGGTCCTTCGAGACCTATCTTGGATCTGTCCCATCTGAATACCTTTCGCTATGTCCCCTCCTTTCAGATGCTGGCTCTTCCTACCCTCCTTTCTCAGGCTTACATGGTGTCCTTAGAGATAAAAGATGCCTAACTGCACATCCCTATCCACCCACTATTCAGGAAATTCCTTCATTTCTCTGTGGGTTCTTTGTATTTTCAATTCTGTGCTTTGCCATTTGGTCTCTCTGTGGCCCCAGGAGTGTTCAGAAAGTGTTTAGCCCCAGTTACTGCCTTCACCAGAATGCAGGGGATCCAACTCTTCCCTTACCTGGATGATATCCTCATCCAGGCTTCGTCCCCACAGTTGCTCCTACAGCTCCTGGACTATGCCATGTCTCTGCTGAAAGGGCTAGGGTTTACCACAAACCTTAAAAAATCCTCTCTGACTCCCCTGCCAGGCCATGTATTCCTAGTTTGCAGGATTCTCACAGTACAAGTGATGGCCTCTCTCCCCGCCCCAGACAAGATCCAGGCCGTTACCTCTTATGTCCAGGAACGTCTTCCTCTCTAAGTCCTGTCTGTCAGGGAGTTCCTAAGACTCTTGGGGTTCATGGCTTCCACCATTCTCATGGTACCCTTAGCAAGGCTGCACATGAGGAAATCTCAGTTGTTCCTAAGGACAGTCTGGAAACAGCACCTGCACCCTCTGGAGTTCATGGTCCCTTTCTTACCTTGACTAACCAAGGAGCTAGAGTGGTGGATTGCTCAGATTTCAAAAAATCCAGGCCAGCCACCTGTCCCCAACTAGGATCTTTACACAGATGCATCAGACTCTGGTTGGGGGGGGCCACTCTGGGAGACTGGAGAGTGAGAGACGTATGGTCCCACTTCCAACAGAGGGAACACTTCAACAGAGGGAATACTTCAACGTCAAGGGAATGAGGGCCCTGATCTTTGCTGTACAAATCTTCAAGGCTCGGGTCCTTCCAGGAGCACTGAGATGGTACACAGACAACACAAGCAGGGAGGAACAAAGTCCTATATCCTATGCGGATTGGCTTTTTATGCCTGAGAGATTGCTCAGCAGAGTCAAGTGTCCCTCCTAGCTTGTCTACATCCCCTCCGCCCAGAATGTGATGGCAGATTCACTAAGTAGATCCATGACACTATCCCACGAATGGATGTTAAACAGGGATGTGTTCCTGGACCTGGGCCATCGATGGGGTACACCTCAAGTAGACTTGTTTGCCTCCCCCATGAACAGACAATGCCCAACTTACTGCACCAGGACTTATACTCCTGGGGCGTGGAAGGAGGATGACCTTTCCTTCCCATGGAAGGGTATGTTTGCTTATGCATTCCCCCCTTTCCTCTTTTACAAAAAGTTCTGCTGAAAATTCAGGGAGAACAACCTCAAATCTTGTTGGTGACCCCCTTTTGGCCAAGGCAGCAGTGGTTCCCCCTTCTACATCATCTAGCCAAGGGCAGTCACCACAAGTTACCCCTAAGGATGAACCTTCCCACACAGGAAAAGGGAACTCTCATAAACCCCTAGATATCCACCCTGAAGTGAACACTGTGGGTGAAAGGGTGATGATTCCCTTTTGGACACCTTTATCCTGAGGACGTGTTCCAAGTTCTGCAGGAGGGCAGAAAACCCACTACCAGAAAATCCTATCTATCCAACTAGAAAAGATTTTCTTTTTGGTGCCAAAAACACGACTGTCAACTACTGTCTGTAGAACCTCCAATGGTTCTGTCCTACCTGTGTGAATTAGTGAACCCTGGCTTGTCATATTGCTCCATCAAGGCACATCTTTCTGCCATTTTAGCATGTGTACCTTTGACTCCTCCTTTGACTTCCAGATTGGAAGTCAAGCTTTTTCTGAAAGTTCTGCACATCAGACCACCAAAGAAGCCTGCCCCTCCTCCTTGGGACCTTCATTTCTTGTTGGAAAAGCTAACCTTACCACCCTTTGAATTAGCTAAGGACTCTACTCTACAACATTGCACTTGGAAAACTGTTCTTTTGGTGGCCATTACTTCATCCAGAAGGGTCTCTGAACTGCAAGCCCTAATAGCTTCTCCCCTTTTCACAGTTTTCCATAAGGACAGGGTCTGCATGCGCACAACCCATTCCTCATGCCCAAGGTAGTTAATGAGTTCTCCCTAAACCAGGCCATCAATCTGCCTACTTTCTTCACTTTGCCACAATCCTCCAGCGAAAGGATCCTTCACTCCTTGGACATGCGTAGACAACCCAGATATTACTTGGCCAAGACCAAAATCCATTCGTAAATCAGATAGGCTCTTTGTTTCCTATCACCCAAGAGCCCTGGAAGGCCCAGTTTCCAAGCAAACTATTTCTTCTTGGAGCTCAACAATTATTACCTTTTGCTACACAGCCAATGGTAAAAAAGCTTCCCTTCCCAGTGAGGGCACACTCCACTAGGGCTGTGTCCTCTTCTGGGGCTTTCTGTAAAGGTTTGGATACAGCTACCATTCTAGAGGCAGCTACGTGGTTATCTGTCCACACTTTCGCCAAACATTACACATTGGATGTCATTTCTAGTTCCAGAGCAAGGTTTGCCAGGGCCATTCTGCATGGCTTTGTGGAAGATGTTTCAGTTCCCCCTCCCAGTCCATCTGTAGCATGAGCTTTTGCATTCTCCTTCATGTACACATCAGCATATGAATAGAAGGACATAGTGTAGTTGTGTAAAATCTTACCATAGATGTCCTTCTCTTCTATATGCTGCAGTATAGCTTCCCACCCTGCCTTCCCCTGATGCTTGCCTGACTCATGACTCCAGATTACTCACTCCTTCCAGGCTGGTCCCCAGCATCATTCATTTCTGAGGTAGGTGCGTGCTGACATCTGCTTTATACCTGATGTCCATTTATGGCCGACATACACTGAGTGTTGCGGACTGACACATGTACCTTCACAGTAACATTTATCTTTGGTAAAACAAACAGACGAGTCAACTGGAGGCGGACTCCCTCATGTAATGGATACTGCAGCATATATAAGAGAAGAACATATATGGTTATGGTAAGATTTTACACAACTATACTTTCCTGTAGAAAGTTTCTTTATGCGAATCCTTCAATGGACCTTGGCGGTATAGTGGTCCATATTTTACCAACCCCTATTGTTTCCCATAAGACTCACTCCAATCTGCAAACATCATGTTTGCTGGTCTATTCAGTCCACCCCCCCCCCCCCAGTCACCACAGTGACTACGGACGCTTCCCAACTGGGGACGGGGACGGGGGACGGGACATTTCCCGTGAAAGATGGTCCAAGGCACATGGTCCCCCTTGCAGACCAGGTTACATATCAGCATCTTAGAGATGAGAGCAGTCCTTGTAACATTGCAAGCCTTTCAGGACATTCTTCCTCTGGGGGCTCTTGCAGTTCACACAGACATGTCAGTAGTCTGGTATATCAGCAAACAAGGAGGAACCCATCAGGACGTTCTTCATCTGGGGGCTCTTGCAATTTACACAGACATGTCAGTAGTCTGGTACATCAGCAAACAAAGAGGAACCCATTCTTATCCGCTTTGCAGAGAGGCCATGAGGGTATGGGAATGGGCAGTCTCTTCAGACCTCTTTCTTATTGCAATGCACATACCAGGGAAAACCAACGTGCTGGCAGACAGACTCAGCATGTCCATTCTTATTCCCCACTAGTGGTCTCTCAATCAGTTAGCAGCAAACATGATCTTCAGCTGCTTGAGACATCCTTGCAGCAATCTGTTTGCCTCACCCTTCGACAACAAATGCAGCAAGTAGTTCGCTCTGATCTCCCCTCTGGAGGATTCATCGAGAGATGCTTTGATTCATGATGGGTCTCCTCTATGTTTACCCCCCCCCTCTTCCTCTGATTCCCAAATTCTTGCAGAAAGCATACAGGCTGAAGAGCTCAGTCATCTTCTTTGCCCCCTTCTGGCCTTGTTAGGTGTGGTTCCCCTTCCTTTGGTCTCACTTGAAGTATCCCCCATGGATACTGGAACCCACTCAGGATCTCATATCTCATCCATCGGGAATTCAACATCCCAGTTTCCATGCCCTCAAGCTAACTACATGGTTTCTCCACTTCCATTAATAGTCAGACAATCCACAACTACTTCCCCAGTTCATGACATTATCTTGGCCTCCCATAAGGCTTCCACCAAGAAAGTCTACAGAAGCAAGTGGAAAAGATTGTCTGTTTGGGCTTCCAATCAGAATATTGATCCCTTTTCAGCACTTACTTCAGCCATTCTTCTTTTTCTCACTACTCTTTTTAAGGAAGGGGAGTAGCTTTTCTACTATTAAACTTCAGTTGGTGGCCATTTTCAATTTCCATGCTAGAAACAAATCCTTCTCTCTCTGGTCTCATCCTGATTATTTAAAGCTTTCATGAAGGGAGTTTTTCTATCAGACCCCCAATGAAAGATGCCTCTCCTTCTCGGAATCTTACTGTGGTCCTTCAGGATTTAACTCAGAAACCGTTTGAACCGGCAGACAAATGCTGAATTTCTGAGTTTCAGGCCCTGTTGGCTAGGCCTCATTACATTATTTTTCATAAGGGCAGGATGTGTCTACGGATGAACCCTTCCTTTCTTCCTAAAGTGGCGAAGGAGATTAACATTAACCAGTCCTTACAATTACCAGTTTTCTTTCCAAAATTTACAAATGAAGATGAATACATGCTTCACCTTCTTAACATAAGTAGACAGTTATGTTTTTATCTTCACAGAACAAAACATTTCAGGAAGTCTGATTAGCTGTTTGTATCCTTTTCCCCCTAACTGCTTGTGTTAGGCCATTTCTAAGATTAATCTGGCCATATGGATTACTGACTGCATTTTGTTGATTTATTCTCAAAAAGTATTAGAATTGCCTTGACCCCCTAGAGCTCACTCCACTAGATCTATTACTACTTCATCTGCTTTGTCATCAAGAACTTCCATTGATGATATCTGTGCTGCAGCCACTTGGTCAAAGACATATACTTTTGTTATACATTACAAATTAGATATTGTCTCCAGAAGCAGAGCTTCCTTTGGTTTGACAGTGCTCCGTCATGCCCTTCTGTAAGGGCATCCCAATAGTTACGTAGCTGGGGACTGTGACCTATTTGTGAGGAAGAACGAAAAGGACAACATCAGATTTAGGAGTTATGCACTTACCATAACTTGGTGTTTGTGTTGTCCGTTTTCGTGCTTCCAAACCTTACCTCTCATGCATCCCCATGGCTCTGTCACTCCTAGAAGTATCTGTCAGATGGTATTGGAACCTTTAAGCTCCTGGTTTGATCCTCAAACTTTTTATTACATCTGTTTCTATCTCTATAATAAAGTGGGAAATTAAGCAGCAAATTTGATCTGAGGAGTTGGGAACAGAATAGAGCAATATGGGTAGAGGAAGGAGCTCTAGAATTGGATCCGAAGTCTTGTATATGCGGCTGAGTCGGATCTGAGGATCAGATCCTAGATCCATTTGTGAGGAAGAAAGAAAATGGACAACACAGATACCCAAGTTATGGTAAGTACATAACTCCTAATTTTTGCTACAGCATCCACTTCATGTCCACTGCTCACACTTGCAGCAGCTTCATTCTCCTGTATCTCCTATATTTTGCATGTCCTCCCAGCACCCTCCTCACTAGGAAACAGGAAAATGCAAATAGTAGGGAAAGTTCGGTGGTGCATTGGCATAATTTCTCCTAGCCAATATGAATAGCACCTTGGGTCCGCCTGAAAAGAGACTGTTAAACTAGTGGGACAAACTCAGTCAACAAAGTGTAAATAAATAAAGAGGTATGATGTATTATCACTATCTCAGCAATTACACCTTTGAACTGTCCCTCCCCTACGTAAGTCTTCATGGATTTATTAGAAGCTGCATGCAAGGCATAAGATTCACAGGCTCTATCCTATCAAAAGACTGATAGATTAATATATGCAGGTTCCTCAAGCAGGCAAGTCCTATGTTGGAGCCTGAATGCTGACCCTCTTACAGTTTTTCTTCTGCAGCTCAAACTGAGAAAAAGACAGCAGATGTTAAGTTGTCCAATCTTGCCTTCGTTCTTGCTGGATTGGGTCTGGAGCCGATCCTCAGCTCCGACTCAGCCACTTTCTATAGCTCGACAGCTCTTTACTGGCTCGAGGCTACCCCTTATCCCAGAATGCCCAGTGTCAGCTACCCAGATCTCATTTGCCGCTTTAGCTGTGAGGTTGCGTCAATACCGGCTCAGGCTTAGTATAACTTTTTCTCTATTTAAAGTCAAATATTTTTCTTGAAAAATTTATATATTTTTTTTCTCTGCTGTAGTAGTTTGTAAGTTTCTTTAGTTGTAAACTTCTATATCCCATCCTTTGTTGTGTTTTTGTAATGTGTTGGCCGTTGCCCCTTAGGTGCTAGGCCTTCTGTTGTTCCCTGAACTCATTTAAGTTAGAGAGTTCTTCCCTTACCCCCCTCCCTTTTTTTTTTAAGGACAGCTGTTTAAGTTAGAGGCTCTCCTGTAAGGTCTTTATTAATATAATTTTTAGTTTATTATTGTAGTGTGTCTTTTTGTGGTACTTCAAAATGTCTAAGGAAGTAAAAACCTCAGGGTTTAAAAAGTGTGACTCATGCTGTCAGAAGATGTCTCTGACAGATGGGCACATTAGTTGTGTTTACTGCTTGGTAGCTCTGCACCTGCAGGACTCTTGCTCTATTTGTCGTGCCTTTAGTCCAAGGGTCCTGCAGGAGTGGAAAAACAAGCTAATCCTCAGTGGATTGTTAAAACAGGATTCTCCGGCTAAAGTATCTCAGCCAGTGAAATCTTTGACACCAGTCAAGCCGTCTGCTCCATGCTCGGAACGGACCTGCGAGCTTGACAAACCAAGTGTGTTGGTGCTACTCCTCTGTCGGCTCCAACTGTTACTTCGGAGCCGTCTTGGAGCCACAAACGAGCTAGGTCTCCTTCTTTGGAACTGATTCGCTCGGTGCCACAATCACCCTTACTTCAGAGCAAAGCCAGTCATTGATCATCTTCCAACTCTTCTCGATCCTCAAGGTTATCGGATCAGGATATGGAGAGAGTGGTCAGTAGGTTGCTGAAGTCACAGGCCCTTGCAAAAATGCTTTCGAGCCCCCCTCAACAGGCTTCAGCTCCATCCGCTTCGATTTCGATTCCTCCTCCGACTATGCTAAATTCAGAGCTGGAGTCCATAGACGCTCCGATAGTGGTTCCTTCTGCTCAGATGACATACTTTTCGGCTCCGATTACCTCAGTTCTTCCTCCCATCAAGGTATCTGGGAGCCAAAGCTCTCTCATCGGCTCCAAGGGGGGAAGTGGCGCTCTCCTTCTCAGAGTATCGGCTCAGTTGAGCTCGGCTCCCACATCAGCCTTGGAGCCGTCCCCCTTGGCGCAGGGGGGATTCCTGTCTCTTCAGAGCCGGAGCCCTCTTTGCGTTGAGACCGTGATGCCTTCAAAGTAATGTGGAGAGTGCTGTCCCCACAGACGGCCCCACTATCAGTCCCATCGGCTCCATCCCTCTCTGTGCCTGTGACAACCTCTGCTCCTCCTCCAGCCTCAAAGCATAGGGAACCTATGTCCCAGGACACCCCATTGGGTGAACCCTCTTCTTCCGAAACCTCCCCAGAGCATTCTGAGCAGGCTTTCCGGATGAAAAAGTGCAAGAGGAAGCACCAAGACTCCCCCTGAGTCTGTCACCTCTGATACAGACCTGGATGAATTGGAGGGGTCCCCATGGTCCCCCTCTGAAGATGTTTCCTTTTTGGACATCCTCGAGATTCTTAGGCAGAGGCGTAGCTGGACTTCCCTAGTCCCCTCCGAGGATGAGTCTGTATACCTGGATGTATTTGGTTCCCGACCTTCCACCTCCTGGGTGTCTCTGCCTTTTGATCCATTCATGTCTGTAGTGTCTCGAAAGGCTTGGTCAGCTCCAGATTCCATGGAACCTGTCCCAAGGAGACCCAATAAATTTATCACAGCTCCCCAAGACAAGCAATTCCCGACTAAAGGTGACCCAGTTGATGCCATGGTGGTAGCAGCAGCCACAAAGAGAGAGTTAGCTGAAACCTCCTCATCTGTCCATCCAGTGAATAAAGACTGTCGTACGATGGACAGATATGGGAAGCAATTTTTTTCATCACCGACCTTCTCCCTTAGGTCTCTGAACTATCTTTCCCATTTTACTAGGCTTCAGAGGGATCTCCTAAAAGAGCTTGGAGATACCCTACAAGATCCCACAGCTGAGGGAGTTTCAGCCAAAGTAGCTACCCAGTTGGCGACTCTAAATTCAGTAGTCAACTCCTCCATGAGGCTTATTTCATACGCAGCCGATGGAGCGAGCAGAGTGGCAGGAACAGGAGTGGCTCTTAGTAGACATTCTTGGCTGCGGCTGTGTCGGTTTGTGGAACCTTTCAGAGCGTCCTTCACTAATACCCCCTTTGATGGCTCTTCTCTCTTTGGGCCTCAGTTGAAAGACACACTTACCAGGTGCCAGCAGGAAGGCAAGACGCTCTCTGATGTGGGAATCCATTTTTCCACTCGTACCAGACCATACACAAAGGGTCAGAAGGGTGAAAAGATGTGGTTTCGAAAATCCCAGGGATCCTTGCCTGATGCACGTGGTGAATTTTCCCCCAGAAGCAGAGGAGGAAACAATAACAATGGCAGACGCCGCCCTCGTGGCAGATGGGGTCCACAAAATCAGGGTGACAGAGATACGTTCTCTTCCAGACCCTATCAATATCCTTGAAGGGATGCCCGACTGCTCAACTCTGGAGGCAGTCGGGGGAAGGCTTTCATTGTACCCAATTGCCTGGCAAAATATTACAAAAGACAAATGGGTACTATCCACTATATCCAGAGGTTACAAGATTCCCTTCCATCAACCCTCTCTTGTTTCAAAAAAATCCATCCCAGATGTTCCACCCAATTTAAGGGATCAGGCAGTCACAGAAGTTTCAAGACAGCTAGAAAAAAGAGCCATCCAGGAAGTCCCCGCAGACCAAGTAGGATCCAGAACTTACTGAAGATTCTTTTTAGTGCCCAAAAAGACTGGAGACTGGAGACCAATTCTGGATCTCAGTATATTAAACAAATCTGTACAAAAAGAAAAGTTTTGGATGGTAACACTGCAGTCCATTCTCCCCTTTCTGGGTCAGGACAGTTGGATGTGCTCCATAGATCTTCAGGATGCGTACTATCATATAAAAATGGGCAGACGGTCCAGGAGATTTGTACACTTCCGGCTAGGGGCCAGTCATTACCAATTCAGAGCTCTGCCCTTTGGTCTCACCACAGCCCCCAGGGTGTTCACCAAATGCATGGCAGTAGTTAAGGCTCACCTGAGATGTCTAGAATTCCAGATGTTTCCTTATCGGGACAACTGGCTTCTCACTGCTACCACCAGGCAACAACTTATAGAGGCACGAGATTACACCATCACATCCTGTGCTCAACTAGGCATCACAGTAAACTTCGAAAAATCTGCCTTGTTGCCCTGTCAATCTATTACATACATAGGAGCAGAGCTAGACACAAGAAAAATGATTGTAAAATTGCCTCAGGAAAGAGTTTCCATTATTCCATTATTCGACAACAGGTGTCACTTCTCCTGAGGAGCAAAAGAATTCAAGTCAAATATATTCTTCAAGTTCTAGGGTCCATGGCAGCTGCCATTCTTCTAGTTCCCTTAGCATGCTTTCACATGAGAATCCTTCAGTGGCTTCTTTTCACACAATGGTCCTTCCAGGAATTACCCATGTCTCACATGATGCTAATTATGGAATCTTGCAAAAGACACCTTTCCTGGTGGATGGTCTCCCCACTAGTGACTCAGGACAGACCTTTCATGGAATCCCATCCGGTTGCCACAGTGACCATAGACGCTTCCCTGATAGGTTGGGGGGGGCATTATCTAGGGAAGACAGTCCAAGGCACTTGGCAACCTCACGAGTACCACTTGCACATCAACATCCTGGAGATGAGAGCGGTGCTCCTAGCGTTGCAAGCTCTTCAAGACTCTCTCCATGCCGGGACTATTGCAATACAGACGGACAACATGTCAGTGGTTTGGTACATCAACATGTCAGTGGTTTGGTACGTCAACAAACAGGGTGGAACCAGGTCTTACCCCTTGTGCCAAGAGGCTCTCAGACTGTGGCAATAGGCGATTTCCTTCCAACGTTTTCTGACAGGAACGCATATCCCTCAGACATCCAACATAATTTCTGACAGGCTCAGTGGGGCTATCCTCATGCCTCATGAGTGGTTTCTGAAACAGGAAATTGTGGATCTTATTTTCCACAAATGGGGCCAGCCTTGCTGCGATCACTTTGCCTCTCCCATCAACAACAAATGCAGCACCCTTGTTCCTCCTCCAGGTCAGACACCCATTGATGCTCTAGTCCACGATTGGCCTCAGGGACTCCTTTATGCTCCCCCCCTTCCCCCCAATTCCAAAAGTCATTCAGAAAGCAAAATCATTGGGTTGCAAGATGATCCTCATTGCCCCCTATTGGCCTCGACAGATTTGGTTTCCTTTCCTTCACCCCCCACCTTCTAGCCCAGCCTTGGATTCTGGACCCAGTACCGGACCTCTTGATTCATCAGTCAGGTGGGCTACACCAATCCCTCCAATCTCTCAAGCTCACAGCTTGGTTACTCCACTTCCAATCTTAGCCAGGCTCCCCAATATTTCCCCAGCAGTGCGTGATATTATTGTTTCCTCCCATAAAACAACTACAAGGAAAGTTTATGCTAGCAAATGGAAAAGATTCTCTTACTGGGCAGAATCCAGGAATTTAGGTCCTTTTACAGCTCCTACACATGAGATTTTGGATTTCTTAGCAGACCTTTTTCAATCTGGTGCAGCTGCTGCTACCATCAAAAGTACAACTAGCTACCATTTCAAATTTTCACATCGGAGTTTCTAACTCAAGCATAATGTCTCACAAACTCTGTAAGGCCTTCATGAGAGGTACATCTCTACTTAGACCCCCCAGTGAAAGAGCCCCATCCACCTTGGGATCTCAATTTGGTTCTGGCCTCCTTGATACTGCCACCCTTTGAACCAGCAGCATCATGTTCTTTGAAATTTCTCTCTTGGAAAACTCTCTTCCTAGTTGCTATTACTTCTGCCAGACGTGTTTCAGAACTTCATGCACTATGTGTTCGCCCTCCATACCTAGTTTTTCACAAAGACAGAGTTTCTCTGAGAACCAACCCATCTTTTCTACCTAAAGTTTGTTCAGAACACAATTTGAATCAATCCATTGAACTTCTGTCTTTTTCCCTAATCATTCTAACAAGGCAGAATACAGATTACACCAACTGGATGTGCATAGACAACTGCGTTTCTATCTCCATAAAACTAAAGAGATGAGAAAATCAGATCAGTTGTTCCTTTCATTTGCTAAAACAAACAAGGCCTTCCAGTTTCTAAAGTAACCTTGTCAAAATGGTTATCAGACACCATTACCCATACCTACCATTTGCGACAAAAAGATCTTCCAGCAAAACCCAAAGGTCATTCAACCAGGTCAGTAGCTACTTCGGTAGTGTTTCAATCTAGATTGCCCATGGATTCAATTTGTGCAGCAGCTACTTGGGCAGATCCTCATACATTTATTTCTCATTGCAAAGTAGATGTGGTCTCTCTGGGCAGGGCTTCCTTTGGTTCCACGGTTCTGAAGAGTCTGTTCCAATGAGCCACCCAGGATTGAGGTGCGAGGGATGCTGTCCCATCCAGCAAGAACGAAGGTGAGATTGGACAACTTAACATAAAAAGTTATGTAGCTACCGTAACATTCCATGTTAGTTGTCCTTCATCTCACCTTCTTTCTTGCGTCCCTCCCTCCTTCCCCCTTCCTCGAGGATTGAGAGGAGTTTTTCAAGTGGTTTCACTGGCTAACTTGTTTTGTCCTTAGTTGCTTCCCAAGCAAACCATGACAATTTATTGTGTATCCAGGTTTAATAATTATGGATTATCTTCTGTGATTATGTCTAGTGTGAGCTATCTCAAACGAAATCTGGGTAGCTGACGCTGGCCATTCTGGGATAAGGGGTAGTCTCGAGCCAGTAAAGAGCTCTCAAGCCATAGAAAGTGGCTTAGTCGGAGCCAAGGATCGGCTCTGGACCCCATCCAGCAAGAAGGAAGGCGAGATGAAGGACAACTAACATGGAACATTATGGTAGGTACATAACTTTTTTTTTCTTCTGTTGCTGTTTGTTCGCAAATAATCCAGAACAGTGAGCAGATTTTTGGTAACAGCAATATACCTGTTCTGTAGCAAAACCTACAGTAGTGGGTTGGGGGATTGTCTAGACACCAGGGCTAACTGTGTCATCTTATGCCTTAGCGGCATTAAAAAAAGATCAAACCCTGTACCCTAAAAGTATGAAAAAAAATTGCAAAGGAGGGGGAAAAGGGCATCAACCTTTACCCTTGACACAGGAAACAGCAGTGTTAACCTGCTGCAGTTACTATTAAGTTAGTTTAGCAAGGGTTTTTTAACATATATTGAAGATCTTGGACATTTTCAGTGCCTGCAGTAGTTCGTGAGTTACAAGGGAGAGTTACAGGGTGAATTTATCTGTCAGTCTCATACTGAAAGAAATCTAGATGAAGCCAGAATTAATGGTCGGACAAATAATCAGACAATAACTATTTCAGATCATGTGCCAGTAATAACCAAAATAAAAATGCAGTCTAATGAGGTAAAAGTAAGACACTAACACTTATTTATCTGTTAAATAGAGGAATTTAAAGAATGGGTAGTGGAAATTATTTGGGAGTTATTAGAGGAGATAGAAATTTATTCTGAAAATATAGTTAGGAAGTAGGATAAAATAAAAGGAGTTTAAAAATTGGGTGGAAATAAATGAAAAAGAGATATGGTTAAGAAGAAACAAAAATTATTTAGAGGGAATGGCAAAAGTTAAAGTAGAGCAGAATAGGGGGAATCTCAGAGTACAATAAAAGGAACAATTGCTGAGTGCTAAAGAGAAAATAAGTGAGTACCTGTATAACAAGAATGAGGTTAGAAATGATTGCCGTTATACAACTGTTTTTTTTTGATAATAACGCCAGAGAACAAAAACTTTTAGCACAATGGCTCAGGCAACAGAAACTAGAAAGGGTTGTCGCCAAGCTTAGAGCACCTGTGACAAGGAGAATAATCAGAGATCTTATAGAGGTACTAGAAATATTTTGGAAATATGAAAATCTGTGTAAAAGTAGAAATAATAAAAAGTATGAATGGAAATTTTTATGAAAGAATTAATTATGTCAAGGTTAGAGGTAGTTGTGACTCAACTGCTAACAGTTAGGATAGGAGGAGATGAAATAAAAATGATGTATAATCACTCTAGAGGAAAGTCCCCAGGAATTTATGGTATTCTTGTGGAAGTTTGGAAGCTAGAAGGGAAGAAAGTGATAAGGATCTGGAAGGTTCTGTTTAACATTATTTTAAAAAGAGAAGAAGCACCAACATCCTGAAGAAAGCTGTGCTGTCTGTATTACGTAAATATGGTAAACACCCATCAGATCCAGCTTCATACACACCCATTTCAATCCTAAACCATGATTTTAAAGTGTTTATGTCTATAATGGCTAAAAGAATGGCAAAAATGATGCCAAAATTATAGATATGGATCAGTATGGTTTTGTGGAGGGGAGGCAAACATTTGACAGCATTAACAGAACATTGATGATCCAGAGGGAAATAGAATGTAAGAAAATACCATTGCTGTTAGTGGGTCTTTATGCAGAGAAAGCATTTGACAGAGTAAGCTGGGACTTTATGAGCAGGGCAATGGAAGCATATGCATTCTCTAATAAAATTATAAGCTCGATTATGAGGTTATATGAGATATCAGAGGCAAAAATTAAAGTGCGTGTGTGTGGAAGGGGGGGGGGGGTTCCAATCTTAAAAGTTCTGTTTGAGCAGAGGAACTAGCCAGGGTTGTCCTCTTTCCCCTTTGTTATTTGCATTGTATTTAGAACCACTGGCAAAGAAAATAAGGGACTCGGAAATTGTAGGATGTTATTGGTTTGGTAATCAAGAAAAGTTGGCTTTATTTGAAGATATTACTTTATACCCAATGTTGTTGTTTGTCTTTTCGGCTTTTCCCGGTTAGGGGTCGCCACAGCGGAACTCCGGTCCGCTAATGATTGGCAGTCGATTTTTTTATGGATTCCTAGTTGCCAGCCCAACACCCAACCTTCAGCGAAGGCACGCCCATTCACACATGTCTTTCGGAGGCCACTCGACCGCGGGGAGGACATGCAGACTCCACACAGAAGGCACTCCAGCCGAGAATCGAACAGGAGAACCTCTTGTTGTGAGGTAACAACGCTACTGCTGTACCTCCGCGGGTATTACTTTATACCCAATGAAAGCAGAAAAGTACATTCCAGTGTTGTGGAGCATTCTGAGGTAGTTTCAGTTCTTTTCGGGATACAAGATTAATGAAGATAAAACAAAGGCAGTAGCTGTAAACTATGCACCCACACACATATTACTTCAGCAATACCCATATTTATGGGGATGTGATAAAATGAAGTACTTGGGAGTATGAATTAAAAAGGATTCTGTTATAGCAACTAAGGATATGTGGGAAGAGTCTAAACAAAAGATAATACAAAAACTGAGAAACTGGAAGCTGTGCTTTATTGATATGGATAGCAAGATACAAGCAGGGGAAATGTTTTAGACCCTTTCATTTTATACACAGATCAGACATATTTTTATCAGCCAAAGGAAAATTTGTGGATAGCATTTAATAACGAGTTGAAGGTTTTTATCTGGGAGGAGAAGAGGAGAAGAGTCAGGTGGGATAAGTTGATCCTTCCAATTGAACAAGGTGGTTTTGGATTACCTGATTTGAAGGGGTGCTTCAGAGATACATAAGTAAGACTCCTATATTCAGCACAAGCAGAAAGGTATAATTCAAAGTGGAAAGGGGTGATGATAAAACGGGGAAGTTGAAGAAACAAGGAGAGACTGGCATTTTGGGCGCAGATCCTTAAGGAGAGTAACATTAACTATAAAGAATGTTATATTCATAAAGTAGTAGAAGGTATTCTAAAAACTAAGCCAGCAAGGGGGTGGAGAAAGCAGATCCTGTTGATAGGGATGACTGCAATTAGAGGTACAGAGAATAACCAAGAGGGGACTGGAATTTACTGGATAAAATTGGCAAAGGAACCAAGGTATTAGGAGCAAAATATTCAAGAGTGAAAGGTAACAGAGTGGGAAGAGGCCAAGAATTAATTTGGACTGCAGGCTAGAGATTGCTTTCCATATCACGGATTGGTATCAGAGTATAGGCAAAGAGAAAGAAACAGGGGGATCCTAAGTGAAAGACTGTCACTAGTAGTATTTTTAGTAGAATCTAGAAGAGAAGATCTTGTTAAAAAGGGATAATTAGTAACGCATATAAAACATTGCATGATAACTATAGGAATCAGTCAGAGAAGGTTAGAAGGGATTTGGAAGAGAGACTGGATAAACAATTCACAAAGAAACATATGTATGTCTCCCAAATATGGAACAAAGTCTAGAAGATTTAGGATCTTTGCTTAGAAGTGTTTGCATAGGCATTTCTATAGCCCAAGCAGACTCCAAAGATTTTTTCCTCAGGTAGATTGCAAATGTTGGAGGTGATAGGGTAAAAAGAGGTAATTGGGAACATATTTATGGGAGTGTAATGAGTTGGCAGACTTTAAAAATTCCCTGTAGACTACTGTAACACAAATACTGGGTGAGCAAATTGGTGTAGTTAAGGAAATTATTTTTGAGCTATGATACAGAATCAGAAATGCCTAGACGTACTAAGGCCTGCTTAGTTTAATTCTGGTGTCTGACAAAAAAACAATGACTAGAAAATGGAAATCAAAGTCTAAACCAGCTTTACTAGAAGTAGTGAATATTGTAACAGAGATAAAACAACTGGAATTGGGATCTTTAGAAAAGGGTAGGAGCAAATTACATAGAAAAAGTGAGAATTATGGGAACAATACATGTAGAATAATTTTTAAAGAAAGAATGAGGATTAAGGGAAGGCAAGAATTGAACGAGCTTTGCAAAGTTTAACTGACAAGATTATAAGTGATGTATAACGTTTGCAACTGAAAATATGTCAATATGGTTTGTTTAGTTTCTATAAATCTATTATTGCCTGTGTTATAAGTGATGATTTAATAAAAGTGTTTTTTGTTTATACAAAAAGGCACACAATTAGAGACTGATTTCAGTTATTGCTTTAATAAACTTAGAAAATTGCTAGATTTACAGCTTTTGCATTAGCATGCAGTAACTGAAGGATATGAAGTTTCAAACTCTAATGTGTGGCATTAATGACTGAGTGTAATCTTCCATGATTTAAGAGGGCAGTGAAAACATAAGAAGAGACTTTGCGGATGTACTGTCGACTCAAGGACAGTGTGTGTGTGTGTGTGTGTGTGTGTGTGTGTGTGTGTGTGTGTGTGTGTGTGTGTGTGTGTGTGTGTGTGTGTGTGTGTGTGTGTGTGTGTGTGTGTGTGTGTGTGTGAGTGAGTGAGTGAGTGTGCATGTGTTTTACTGTGTGTAAGTGAGGTAGAATGAATGGGAGGGTGCCTGTGCCAACACAATGCAATGGCTGACAGTGTTAACTACCACAGAAAAGTGCTGCTCTGCACTTGTGGAAGTTAATGGTGATTCCGAGACATATAAATTAGCCAGTAATGAGGTCTTTCCTCATTGCAGCTAATTTTTGATCTGATGTTGTTAATCTTCTTTCCATTCATCACCGATGGGTTCGGTTCCGAGCCCTCAGAACTGAGTCGGCCTATTAACAATCTTGCACCAGACAAAAACTCTTGAGCTAAGCTTTTACCCACAATGCCTTTCTCCCTGTTACCTCAGATCTCGTTTGCTGCGTAGCCGTAAAGCTGCATTTCAGCCAAGCTCTCGACTAAGTGGAAATTTTTTGATATTTTGTGAGAAAGTTGTTTGACTCTGTTATTGTTAGTGATTTATATTCATTGATCTTCACTTTTATAGTTAGATTTACCCTGATGTTCTTCATGTTTCACTGTTGCAGTCATTACATTTGGGTAATCTGCTGGCAGGTTGCCCTCAGTCGGCCTGAATAACAAAGTCTTGGGTCCTGCGTTGGTTGCAGTCTCCTCTTCCATGACTTCAGGTCGTCAGGGGTATAAAACATGCAGCCGACACCATTTTATTCAGTCTTTCTTGCCGTCCGGTTCCCGAAGCAGAAGCAGTTCGCAAGTGCCGGACGGCCGACTCCTGAAATGTTCACATTCGAGTTTCAGAACCGAAGTCTTCACCTAAAGCTAAGTACCCCGTTGGGGAAACTTTTTCTTACTTCTTACTGATGTCAGTAAAAGTTAATAATTGCATTACTTGTGGGAAGCAAATACCTCATAAGGATTTTCATTTGTACTGTATTCCTTGCCTAGACCCAGATCATAACGTGGCTTGCTGTCGGTTTTGTGCTAGATTTAACCAACACACTATTTTAAGTGTCGGTATATTTTTGCTTCAAAATATTTTGGATCCAGATTTAATTATCCTGAAATGTCGTCGGTTAGCAATCCGACTACCGGAGTTCACAAAAAATGCAAACAAAAAGACAGAGACAGACCGTCGAGGTCCAAAACCGATGACGAAGCTTCTCTTAAGCCAGTCGCCGGTTTGCCGGTACTCAAGTGAGGGGCTTTCGCAGCCCCTGATAACCGCTACTTTTGAGTCGCAGGCCTCTACCGAGACTCATACGGAGTTCGGTGTGCCGTGAGATTCTTAGAGTATTGAACCCACGGATGTCTCTCCCTTGGATGGGTCCGGAGCCGCTGAGCAGGCACCGGCTTCTGAGGGTGTTTTCAGGCCTCAACATTTTTATATAAAACTGACACCAGCTTCAAAAACAAGATCAAAAACAGTTTCTAAGTCTAAAAAAATGATACGAGCCACGTGCTCAGGCCCCTATGCCTAAACAACAGATTATCAAAGTGGCTGAGGACTTAATTACCTTGATCAGGGGTTCCCAACCCCCACCCTGCTAAGAGGCCTAGGCAAGACACTGATTATGAATCTTCAGATCAGGTTTCCATTTCTTCTGATTCCTCTTTTGATCAGGAATTTTCTATTCCACCCTATGAGGATTCAGATGCAGAAGAATCCATCCCATCTGCATCTCCTCCTGAGGATTATTCTTTTGGTGAAACCTTGCATACTTTAAGGGAACATTTTGATTGTGAGAGTCAGGAGTTCTCTGAATCGAAAAAGAGGCTTAGGGATTTCCTTCTCCTTCCTCAGCATAGGCCTTTGGCTATACCTCCTGTATTAGACATTGTTGATGATGTGTTTTCGGAATCAAGCATGGCTCCTGATTCCCTACCTCTGGCTCCTAGTAAGCCAGACAGATATTACAGGGTTCCTGACTCCCACAAATTTCTATTCAAAAATCCTGCTGCTGATCCTGGGACTATTTCACAGGGTCCCAAAGGTGTAAAGGCCTCTACAGCCAAAAATCCTACCCCCTCTGATAGAGATTCCAGGGCACTGGATAGATGGGGAAAGCAGGTTTATACGTCTGCACCCTTGGCAATTAAGGCCTTAAACTGCCAGTTTCATATGCTTAAATATCAACAGCATGTTATGGGCTTATTGAAACAGAAAATGATGTTGATTTCTGATTGTGTGGAAAATAAAGAATTGCAGGAATTATTGCATGCAGCAGAACAGGTTGGAAAGCATACTTTGCAATGTGGTTTTGATTCCTTGGAGGCCTCTTGCAGGGCCGCAGTTACTGGAACTGTGATTAGAAGGCATGCCTGGCTCAAGGAGCAAAGTCTGCCTGATCATGTTAAAGCTAAATTGTTGGATGCCCCTTTACAGCATGATACTGTGTTTGGTAATAAGGCAGAAGAGGTTTTAAAGAAAATGGAAGACAAAGCTAAATCTATGCAAACTGTAAAAGATTTCTTACAAGTGATATCTTTTACAGGTTCAGTAGGCATTGGCCTACTAAAAATTGGTCCTTTCCTGTGTCCAACAGAGCCTGGCAAGGCAAATCCAGGCGCTCAAAAGGCTCTAGATACCAATCACAGGGTTCTTACAGGTCAAAGCAATGGGGTGCCTCCACCTCCAAATCTGGAGGAAACAAAGCACCACCCTACAGTAAGCAGTCTCAATGACTTCCCTCTACCTTCACCAAGCACTTATCTTTTGGCAGCCCCCTTGGGGGGGTGGGGATTAGCACTTCATGCTCAAAATTGGCAGTTAATTACCCAGGACAAGTGGGTATTAAAACATAGTATCCCAGGGGTACAGATTTCATTTCCATACTTTGCCATTTCCAAACGGTTGGCCAGATCTGCCACAAAATCAATGGGCAGAGGCTCAGAAACAAGTTACGTCCCTCTTGGATATGGAGGCTATTCAACTAGTACCAGAACAGGAAAAAGGACAAGGTTTTTATTCAAGGCTGTTCCTGATACCCATAAAAGACAATGTATGGCGTCCAATACTGGACTTATCGACTTTGAACACGTACTTGGACATTCCAAAATTCAATATGCTGACTTTACAACAGCTACTGCCTATGCTGGGCAGGAACTCTTGGTTAGTGACTCTAGACTTAAAAGAGGCATACCTGCATATCCCAATGAGGGAATTGTGCAGAAGATAACTCCACTTCAAGGCAGGTTTTATTGCATTACCAATTCTCTGCACTTCCCTTTGGCTTATCTACTGCGCCCAGGGTCTTTACAAAGTTCCTGGCACCAGTAATTGCATTTTGCAAACAAAGAAGCATACCGATTTATCCTTACCTGGACGACTGTCTCATTCAAGCAGAGAACAAGGACATTCTTCTTCAACATCTGGCGTTTGTAAAAAGGCTTCTAACATGCCTAGGGTACACAATAAACGAAAAGAAATCACGACTGGTACCCTCTCAAATGATTACATTCCTGGGTGCAAGCTTGAATACAACTGCCCAGATGGCTTACCTTACGCCAGACAAACAAAGGCAACTGACAGCATACTTCAAACAGATGTCAACAAAAACCCAGTTATCTGCAAGACAAATTCTACAGGCTTTGAGGTTCATGGCATCCTGCATTCTACTAATTCCATATGCAAGACTGCATATGAGGAAACTTCAATGGTACCTAAAAAGTTTAAGGAGTCAGCATTGTCAGTCTGGAAACAATGATTCCTCTCATTCCCTGCCTACAACAGGAGTTTCTTTGGTGGGCAGAGACATGTCACCAAAACAAGGGACTGTCATTCAGTCTACCCCCTGCCACCCAAACCATAAGTACAAATGCATCAGTCTATGCTTGGGTGGCCCACCTGGCAGGGAGATGCATTCAGGGCATATGGAGCCCAAAACAAATGCATCTACATATCAACCAGAAAGAGGTGCTAGCGGTTCAGAATGCTCTGACAGCCTTCAAGGACTTACTTCATCCAGGACAACTAATGATAAAGACAGACAACACCATGGTTATGTGGTACATAAACAAGCAGGGGGTACACATTCCAACCCCCTTTGTAAACTAGCCATGGCATTGTGGAACACAGCCTTGACTTACCAAGTACATCTTCAAGCTCAATTCCTGCCAGGAAAACAAAATACTCTGGCAGACGACCTAAGCAGAAATCTTATGGAAATTGGATCCACAAATCTTCAGCATGGTAACACAGAAATGGGGGAACCCAGACATAGATCTATTTGCCTCTCCCCAAAATTATCAACTGGACAAATTCTGCACAAGGACCTATCACAGACAAGCATGGAAAGTGGATGCCCTAACCTTCAGTTGGAAAAACCTGTCAGTCTATGCCTTTCCCCCTCTGCCTCTTCTCTCCAAGGTCTTACTAAACGTCAGCCAGGAAAAACCAAAAATGATCCTAATTGCTCCAGACTGGCCTCACCAGCACTGGTACCCAGTTCTAAGGAATATGTCTCAACTCCCTCCTTGGTGCTTGCCTCAAATACCTCATCTACTGTCTCAGCAGAACAATCAAATTCTGCACACCCAGCTCCAAACTCTGAACCTTGCAGCATGGCTGATCATTTAATTATTCAAACAACACCTCTCAGTAAATCTGTGATGGATGTAATTTTGGAAGCCAGAAGGCCTAGTACTAGAAAATATTATGCTGATAAATGGAAGAGATTCTGTGCTTGGAACCAAGTACAGGGAACAGACACAGCAAAACCAAATATTCCCTCAGATTTTACAATACTTGACTGAGATGCTTGACAAGGGCCTATCTTTTTCTTCAATAAAAATCCATGCCTCTGCCATCTCGGCTCATTACAACACGGAGCCTCACATCTTTTCTCATCCTCTGCTAAAACAGTATCATTAGTAAGAGTCCCCGGAGGAGGAGTCCCCGAAGGACGCTCGATTGGCCCACGGGACTTCTCTATGCCTATCCTCCAATTCCTCTGATTTCACAGTTTTTAAAGAAAGCCATTTGGTTGAAATGCAAGGTGATCCTCATAACCCCATTTTGGCCTTGACAAGTCTGGTTCCCCTTCCTTCGGCCTCATCTCTTGTACCCACTTTGGATTCTGAACCGTATTCCAGATCTGATCTCTCACCCCCAAGGGTTGACTCATCCAAATCTGTCCAGTCTCAAGCTGACAGCTTGCTGTCTCCACTTCCGCTAATTGCCAGGCAGGATGACCTCCCCTCTCTTGTGCTTGATATCATTCTGGCTTCTCATAAACCATCCACCAGGCTATACCGGAACAAATGGAAAAGGTTCTCTATTTGGACAACAGAAAGGATACTAGATCTGTATTTGGCTCCAGTCACAGCGGTCTTAAAATACTTGTCTAAGTTTTTTGAAGATGGAGCTGCAGCCTCTACCATACGAGTACATCTGGTGGGAATTTCTAATTGTCATAATGGATTGAATGGTACTCCACTCATATCACTGCTTTTGTGCAAAACCTTTCTCAAAGGAGTATCTCACATTTGAGCCCCAATCAGGCAGCCTATCGAGCCATGGAACCTCACACTAGTCCTCATGTCTTTGACCCAACCCACTTTTGAACCCATAGCGAATTGTGACATCAAATTCTTGTCATGGAAATCTCTTTTCTTGGTAGCCATCACGTCAGCCAGATGAGTTTAAAGCATTGTGCACTAATTTTTCATAAGAACAGAGTATCACTCCAGACAAACCCATCCTTTCTTCCCAAAGTTGTTTTTAGATGTTCATCATGTTTCTCTATTGCAGTCATTACACTTGGGTTATCCTGCTGGTAGGCTACCCGCAGTCGGCCAGAGTTCCAAAGTCTAGGTCCGGCGTTGGTTGCTGTCGCCTCTTCCCTGACGTCAGTGTGCCAGGGGTATAAAAGATGCAACCGACGCCATTTTCTTCAGTCTTTCTTGCAGCGTGGTGCCCGAAGCAAAAGCAGTTCGCAAGTGCCGGTCGGCCGACTCCTGTGATTTTCGAAATCGAGTTTCAGAACCGAAGTCTTCAATAAAAAGTACCCCGTTGGGGAAACATTTTCTTGCTCCAGACCAATGTCAGTAAAAGTTAACAATTGTATTTCTTGTGGGAAGCAAATACCTCATAAGGACTTTCACTCTTACTGTATACCTTGCGTAGGCCCTGACCACGACATTACTAGTTGTCGGTTTTGTGCTAGATTCAACAAACGCACTATTAAGCGTCTGTTTGATTTTGCTTTACATTACTTTGGCTGAAGGTTTAACTACATAATGCCGTTGGAACAACCGACGACCGGAATTCATAAAAAACACAAAGACAAGGAAAAGGACAGGCATCCGAGGTCCAAAACCGATGACGAAGCCTCTTCTAGGCCAATCACCGGTTCTCAGTGAGGCGCTTTCGAAGCCCCTGACACCCGCTACCTAAGAGCCACAGGCCATATCCGACTCCCACGTGGAGACACCTAGGCCTCTGGAAACTCAAGGTATTGGGCCTGCGGAAACTATTCCTTCAGATGGGTCTGGAGCCGCTGAGCAGGCATCGGCTTCTGAGGGTGTTTTCAGACCTTCACAGCTTACTATTAAGTCCACTGCAGCAGCCAAGGCAAAATCAAAATCACCATTAAAGACAAGGAAACAAGTACAGCATTCTCCTGGACAGTCAACCATGCCAAAGAAACAGATGCTTAAAATGGCTGAAGACTTAATTACTTTGATCAGGGGTTCCCATTCCCCTCCTGATAAAAGGCCTAGGCAAGACACAGACTATGATTCCTCTGACCAGGTTTCTATTTCCTCAGATTCCTCTTCAGATCAGGGATATTCTCTCCCTCCCTATGAGGACTCTGACGCAGAAGAATCTATACCTTCAGCCTCTCCGCCTGAGGATTATTCTTTTGGGGAAACCCTGCACACCATGAGGGAGCATTCCCATTGGGAGAGCCAGGATTATTCAGAATCCAAGAAAAGGCTCAGAGACTTTCTTTTATTGCCTCAGCACAGGCCCTTGGCTATCCTCCCTGTGCTTGATATTGTTGATGATGTTTTCTCTGAATCCAGTCTGTCTCCTGATTCTTTACCCCCTGCACCAGTCAAGCCAGACAGGTACTACAGGGTCCCTGATTCTCATAAATTTCTTTATAAAAACCCTGCTGCTGACCCAGAAACAATTTCTCAGGGTCCCAAAGGGGTTAAGGCTTCCACTGCAAAAAACCCTCTCCCCTCTTATAGGGATTCTAGAGCTCTGGATAGATGGGGGGGGAGTTTACACTTCTGCTACTTTAGCTGTAAGGGCTTTAATCTGCCAGTTTCACATGCTTAAATATCAACAGTACCTCATGTCTTTGTTAAAACAGAAAATACTTACAAACTCAGAAAGTCCTGACAATAAGGAAATGCAGGATTTATTGCATGCAGCTGAACAAGTGGGAAAGTATACTCTGCAATGTGGTTTTGATTCATTAGAGGCTTCTTGTAGAGCCGCAGTTACAGGTTCTGTCATTCGAAGGCATGCTTGATTGAAAGAACAAAGTTTACCTGAACATGTTAAAGTAAAATTATTGGATGCCCCACTACAGCATGATACTATGTTTGGTGTTAAGGCAGAAGAGGTGTTAAAGAAAATGGAGGATAAAGCAAAATCAATGCAGACAGTAAAGGATTTCTTACAGGTTCAGCCACCTAGGGTTAGCAGAAACTGGCCTTCAAAAAATTGGTCCTTTCCGGTGTCAGACAGGCCACAAAGAGGCAGATACAGATGCCCAAGAGGCAGATCTCAGCCCCAAGGCTCCTACAGACCTAAACAATGGGGTGCTTCAGCCCCCAAAGGAGGAGAAGACAAATCACAACCTTATAGGAAACAGTCCCAATGACTTCCATCTACAAATGCCAAGCATTTGCCTTTTGGCAGCACCCTTAGGGGGAAAGCTAGCACTTTTCTCACACAATTGGCACATAATCACCCAGGACAAATGGGTACTGAATATTGTTTCTCAGGGTTACAGGTTCCACTTTCACACCCTTCCAAAATCAGAAGGTATGCCGGACCTGCCACAAAACCAATGGGCAGAGGCACAAAAGCAAATTGCTGCTCTCATGGACATGGGAGCTATTCAAAGAGTACAACAGCAAGAACAGGGACAAGGAATTTACTCAAGACTTTTCCTGGTACCCAAAAAGGACAAAGCCTGGAGACCAATACTGGACTTGTCAATCCTAAATACTTTCCTGGATGTTCCAAAATTCAAAATGTTAACACTGCAGCAACTTCTACCCATGCTGGCCAAGGAGGCTTGGCTAGTTACTTTGGACCTCAAGGAGGCATACCTGCATGTCCCAATCAGACAATGTTGCAGAAGATACCTCAGATTCATAGCTGGCTCAATGCATTACCAATTCTCTGCACTGCCCTTTGGCTTATCTACTGTGCCCAGGGTCCTCACAAAATGCCTGGCACCAGTAATTGCAATTTGCAGACAAAGAGGAATTCAAATATATCCCTACTTGGATGACTGCCTTATTCAAGCAGAGAGCAAGGACATTCTACTAAAACATCTGGCGTTTGTAAAAAGATTACTAATTTGCCTAGGGTACACAGTAAATGAAAAGAAATCAAAACTAGTGCCCTCTCAAGAGATAATATTCCTGGGTGCAAGCTTAAATACAACTGCCCAGATGGCTTATCTCACGCCAGACAAGCAAAGGCAACTGACTCATTACTTTCAAATGATATCAACAAAAACCCAGCTCCCTGCAAGAAAAATTCTGCAGGCCCTGGGCTTCATGGCATCCTGCATTCTACTAATTCCATATGCAAGACTGCATATGAGGAAACTACAATGGTATCTAAAAAGTGTTTGGACTCAACATTGCCACAGCCTGGAAACAATAATAACTCTAATTCCCTGCCTACAACAGGAGTTTCGATGGTGGTCCCGGGCCTGTCACCACAACAAGGGACTGCCTTTCACCTTACCCACAGCCAGGCAGACAATAACAACGGATGCATCGGATTATGCCTGGGGGGGGGGGCACACATGGCAGGAAAATGTATTCAGGGCACGTGGCCTAAGGAACAAATGCATCTTCACATCAATGAAAAAGAGATGCTAGCTGTACAGAATGCCCTGACAGCCTTCAAGGATCTACTACATCCAGGACAACTATTACTAAAGACGGACAATACAACAGTTATGTGGTACATAAACAAGCAAGGGGGCATACATTCCTACCCCCTCTGCAGGCAAGCCATGACTTTGTGGAACACAGCACTGACCTATCAAGTACATCTGCAGGCACAATTCCTGCCAGGAACGAAAAATACACTGGCAGATGAACTAAGCAGAAATCTCATGGATCCTCACGAATGGAAACTAAATCCACAGGTCTTCTGCATGATAACAAGGAAATGGGGACGCCCAGACATAGATCTTTTTTCCTCCCCTCACAACTGCCAACTACAGAAATTCTGCACAAGAACTTATCACTCACAAGCATGGAAAGTGGATGCTCTATCATTCAGCTGTTAAACCCTGACAGTTTATGCCTTCCCTCCACTGCCTCTTCTTCCCAAGGTGCTCCTAAAAGTCAGACAAGAGAAGCCAAAAATGATCCTGATTGCCCCAGACTGGCCATGCCAGCACAGGTATCCAATCCTAAAGAGCTTGTCTCAAGGCCCAGCCTGGCCTTTACTTCAAATTCCTCATCTTCTGACTCAACAAAACAATCAGATTCTGCACAGTCAACTCAGAACCTTAAATCTGGCTGCATAGCGGATAATATAGCCACTCAGACCACACCTGTCTCTAAAGCTGTTATGGATGTCATTTTAGAAGCCAGGAGGCCCAGCACTAGGAAATCCTATGCAGAAAAATGGAAGAGATTCTGTGCTTGGAACCAGGCACAAGGACTCGAACCACTTGTTCCAAATATACCTCAGATTTTACAATACCTAACTGAGATGCTGGACAAAGGCCTATCCTTCTCATCTATTAAGATCCATGCCTCTGCCATTTCAGCTCATTACAATACGGAACCTCCTATTTTTTCACATCCACTACTAAGACAGTACCTCAGAGGGGCAAAAAACATAAGAACCCCAAGGAGAGCACCAATACCTACTTGGGACTTCAATTTTGTTTTAGAAAAGCTCACACTGCCTCCTTTTGAGCCAGCCAACACAGCTGATATAAAATTCTTATCATGGAAAACTGCTCTGCTCCTAGCAATAACTTCAGCAAGAAGAGTCTCAGAGTTACAGGCATTAATGGCAGTGGAACCTTTCATCACTTTTCATCAGGACAGGGTCTCTCTAAGGACAAACCCAACATTTATGCCAAAGGTGGTTTCCAGTGTGGCTCTTAACCAAATCATTCATTTGCCAACTTTCTATCCAAATCCCCAGAATAAAGGGGAGAGACTTCTGCATGCTTTGGACATCCACAGACAGCTACGATTCTACTTGGACAAAACAAAAGCTTTCAGAAAAACTAAGCAACTGTTTGTAGCTTATGCTGCAGGATCACAAGGAAAGCCCATCTCAAAGCAGACAATTTCAAAATGGATAGGACACTGCATTCGCTTCTGCTATGCACAACATGGCAAATCAGTGCCTAAGGGCATTAGGCCACATTCTACCAGAGCAGCAGCCACTTCAGCAGCCTTTCTCAGAGGAGTACCAACCAAAGACATTTTAGAAGCTGCAACCTGGAGTTCAGTGCACACTTTCACCAAGCACTACCACTTACCTCTCTATTCTAAATCCAGAGCAGGCTTTGCCACTGCAGTTCTGCAGGACCTGGTAGCCTCTCCTAATCCTATTTAGGCCCAGCCACCCAACCTCAGCTTTGGGATTCAACCCACGTGTAATGACTGCAACAGTGAAACACGATGAACATAGTACAGTTGTGTACCTACCATAAATGTAGATGTTCGAGTGTATTCACTGTTGCAGTCCAGGTTACCCTCCCACCATCCCTCTTTTCATTGCTGGGACTTTTCTGTACTTCTCAACTTTATACAACCTATGTGGTGTATTTGCTTGTAGATGAAGGAAATGTTTATTTTAGTACATGCATGCTTTTTGGCATAATTTTTTTCAGCCTTCCTATTTGGGGACACCTGACAACCGGGGCAAGAAAAACTGAAGAAAATGGCGTTGGTTGCATCTTTTATACCCCTGGAGCACTGACATCAGGGAAGAGGCAACAGCAACCGACGCCGGACCTAGACTTTGGAACTCTGGCTGACTGCGGGTAGCCTGCCAGCAGGATAACCCAAGTGTAATGACTGCAACAGTAAATACACTCGAACATCTACATTTATGGTAGGTACACAACTGTACTTTTTCCATCAATCAGTCTATTGATCTTCCAGTATTTTCCCTACTTTTCTAATAAAGGTGAATAGTGCCTACATTCCTTAGATGTACACAGGCAATTGCGATTCTATTTGGACAGAACCAAAACGATTTGTAAGACTGACCAACTGTTCATTTCCTTCTCTGGGCCTGAATGGGAAACTCTTTTTCCAAGGTCACTTTATCGAAATGGCTAAGGGACTGCATACATTTCATTTATTCATTTACAAAAGAACCTATGCCTCAGAATATTATAGCCCATTCCATCAGATCTATGGCAACTTCTGTAGCCTTCCATTCCAGGGCTTCTATGGATGACATTTGCGCAGCAGCTACTTGGGCTAAACCCCGCACATTTATCAATTATTACAAATTGGACTTGGTTTCCAGAGGGAGAGCTGCCTTTGGCTCAGTGGTTCTCAGGAACGTTCTTCCATAAGGGCCACCCAAGAATGATAAGGTAGCTGAGGATTCTGTCCCATTGGTGATGCATGGAAAGAAGATTAACAACATCAGATAAAGGAGTTATGTCTTACCATAACGTTCCATCTTTGTTGTTCACCTTCTTTCATTCATCACTTCCCTCCCTCTTTCCCCCGCCAAAGGCTCCTGGTGGATTCTTTGGGTCCTAGTGGTATCTTAGGAGTATTTGCGCAGAAATGGCCTCTGCTTTACTTGAATGACGTGGCAAACTCGATCTGAGGTAACAGGGAGAAGGGCATTGTGGGTAAAAGCTTAGCTTGAGAGTTTTTGTCTGGTGCGAGCTTGGTAATAGGCCAACTCAGTTCAGAGAGCTCAGAACTGAACCCATCAGTGATGAATGAAAGAAGGTGAACGACACATATGGAACGTTATGGTAAGACGTAATTTCTTTTTTTTTTTTGAATCGTAATGTACTGAATTATACAAATAGCCTGTTTTAACTGCAACTTTTACTGTGCAAAGTGGAGCTCTTTTTGAATCCTTAGGAAAGCCTTGGTTCTGTATAAATTTTATGTGGTGGACAGTTCTCATACAAAAAAAATGTATTTTATAGTAGGTTAATATTTATTTTTCTTCTTCTTCTCCTTTCTGCTTTTCCTGGTTAGAGGTTGCCACAGTGGAACAAAGGTCTGCAGAATGATTGTCAGTGGAGTTTTACAGTGTCGAGTTGCCAACCTGGCGCCCAACCTTCCACAGAAGGTACACACAAGCACATACTGACACCTAGGGCCAATTTAGAGTGTCCAATACACATACAGCATGTCTTTGGGATGTGGAAGGAAAACGGAGCACCCGGAGGAAACCCACGTGACCACAGGGAGGACATGCAGCCTCCACACAGAAGGCACCCCGGCTATGTTAATATTTTTTGATAGGCTATAATATTTAAGTCTGGCAGGATGAATGTTCAAAGGTAATTTACCCTTGTGGTTTAGGCAAGGCAGTTATAGTAGAAAGACCAATGGAAAGTGATATAAATGTTAGGCACTGGATGAGCTTATCTATATGGAGTGTTAGTGGGCATATTAATTGTTGTATTAGGAAAGAAATATTATTCACAGATCTGAAGTAATCATATCTCTAGGTTGTTGCTTAAAGGAACCATACCTTAATGAACTTGAATGTAAAGTCTTGATCAAGAATATATGGTTGAGGGGTGTGTCTTCAGCTTTCCCCAGTGCCAAGTGAAAGGGTACTTCTTATATTAAGGATGCTTTCTTTTATTGTGGAAGAAACCTATATAGATGAAGATGACTGTTATGTTGGGATAAGAAGTCAAATTACAGTCTTTAGTCTGTACTTCCTACCAGACTCCTTGATAGTGATAATTTAGAGGGAAATAATGAAGTAATTAGTTGTTTTTCAAAAAGGGGTGATAGTATATATAGGGAATTGAAATGTCACAAGACGTTCTGATGATATTAGTGGAGATCCCAGAGCTGATTTGGTTCCTAGTTTGGAGTGTTATGTACAGGTCTTTACCAAGGTTGTGGGATTGACAGATGTTCCTACAGTAGTCTATGGGATTCATTCTTATACTTGTAACTCAGGGAAGTGTAGATCAAGTTCTAGGGCTGATAAATTATATATTTAAACAGGGTGTATGTATTTAGTAGATAAAAATGTATTTAATAGAAAAAAATAATATACACATTTTAGTCATTTCAGATCTTACCCCATTGGAATGTTCTTTGTGGGATCTTATGCCTTTTGTTTCAGAGAAGCATTGGAGGCTCTCATTTTATTTAAAAATGGATGATTTTGAGAAGTGATGTCAGCAGGTGTTAACCAAAAAATAGTTAAGGTGAATATTGTGAGTTTGTTTCTGCATGAGGGTTGGGAGGAGACCAAATGAGTTGTGATGCAGAACAAGCCTCTAGAAAAATTAGCAGAGACTTACAAAGAAATAGATAAACTTGGAGGCCCTTGACATTAGCCTAGTGAAGGGGATATGACGGTACATAGAGAAATGGATGAGACTATGCAGGATATAGACAGTAACTTTTCTTCTCCACCCCCACCACGAATTTGTCTGATGGCTCTTCTGCCTTCACCTAGCTATTTTTTCTAGTGTACTGGGAGCTGGGTATTCTAGAGCTAGGTGAAAGCCCTACTGTCTATTCTTTTCTGCCTAGAAATTCCTAGCAGCTCTCTTCTCCCAATAAAGAATCAGATGGTAGGGAGTATGCAAGCTTGCTTGTCTTGGGAGGGGATGCAGACAAGCCTTCTCCGTGGTACACTCCCCCCCAGCTGCTTCCTCATGCCTTCATACAACATTTTCACTTGGCTGCAAAATACAAATGCAGTAAAGGGTAGTATGGACTTAACTGTCTTGGAAACTAAGTAGGTAAATACCTAGTGCTCCAGTTAGATGTCTTCTGTGTGGCTGTTTAAATTAATGCAGATAGGTAGAGCGAAACATTGGAGGAACTTTTTTTTTTGGCTCCTTGCTAGTATAGGGGACTCTGCAGGGCATAATTTTCCCTAGATACTGTTCTGCCCCCAGGATGGGTGAGCTGGCAGTGTTTACTCACTCTTATCCTCCCCAGCCAGCTTCTGCAGGTAGCCAAGCCACTGATTGAACCCGGGACACCTGCAACATAGGCAGGGCTTTCTCTCTGTCTATCTGCTACAGAAATAGGCAAAATACTGTGATGTATTCTTCTGATAGAAATTTAGACTGCGGTGGTGGTGCTGCGGTAGCATTGTCGCCTCACAGTAAGACGTTGTCCTGTTGGATTCTCAGCTTGAGCGTCTTCTGTGTGGAGACATGCGTGAATGGGCGTACCTTCGTTGAAGTTTGTGCGTCAGGGCCGGCAACTCGGCACGTAAAAAATCTACTGCCAATCATTAGCGGACCGGAGTTCCGCTGTGGCGACCCCTAACCTGGAAAAGCCGAAAGACTACACACACACACACACACACACACACACACACACACACACACACGCACATTCATCTGATAGAAATGTAAAGACAGAACAAAAATAAAATGGTCCCCTACTTGATTATGGTGTTTAATGAAACTATTGCTACTACTTCAGTTATGGAAGCAGGCAGCGGTAGCAGTATTACCCATGAAGAAAAGGACCCAAGTCTGCCATGATCATATAGACCAGTATCTGCACTTTATCATGTTTACAAGATTTTTACATCCAGTATTGCTGCTGGATTAGCGAAATATGTGCCTGAGATGATTGTCAGTGATCCACTTAGATTTTTGTAGGAAGCTGTTAGATATTTGATTTGAAGATGAGGTTGCTAATGAAGGCTCCTTAAGAGCATTATCACCATCATAGGTTGGTACTAGGCTATCGGCCCTAGGGCCTATACAAGCCTAGCCATAACAATTCCCACAATATTTACTTCCCTGAACCCCTGTCTAGCAGGGTGACTGACATGATCCCCGGGGTGAATTTCCTATCTCCTATCCCACCATCAAGGTTCCTTTTGAAGAGGGCCAAGGAGGCGCTCTGCTTGACATGTCTGGGCAGTCTAGTCCAGAGTATGAGGAGTCTCTGGGTCAGGAACCTATCCCTCCAGCGTATTTTGTTCATTGTGATGACGAGGTTTACATCCCTGGAGTGTGTGGCTCTGTGGGATTGGGATTTCTTTAAGTGGAGCATGTCCAACAGCTCAGGGTTTGACATGGCCTTGTATGTTAAGCAGAGATCGCCTGTCTGGGCAGTCTATTCCAGAGTACGAGGAGTCTCTGGGTCAGGAACCTATCCATCCAGCATGTTTTGTTCATTGTGATGACGAGGTTTAGATCCCTGGAGCGTGTGGCTCTGTGGGATTGGGATTTCTTTAAGTGGAGCATGTCCAACAGCTCAGGGTTTGACATGGTCTTGTATGTTAAGCAGAGAGCGCCTCTGAGTAGACAATATGCCACAGAGTATAGGTGGAGTTTTTTTAGACGGTCAGTATAGGGCATCTGCTTTAGGCCTGTGATTCTTTTAGTGAGATATTTCTGCGGCCTTTCTAGCTGTTGCAGATGTCTTGTGAGGTACATACCAAATGGGGCGTTATACTCTATAATGGGTCTAATGAGGGATGAGTACAGTGGGACAATGACCTCCTTTTTCGAAAAGCCCTTATTGATGAGATGTGCCACATAGAAGGATTTTCTGACTGTTGTGGCGATGTGGTTATCGAAGGTGAGACCACTGCCCACCTGTGTCCCTAAGTCTCTCATCACACTTTCAGTGTTTAGTGTACTGCCGCCTATGTGGTAATTCATGGGTACATGGTTTTTCCCAAAGGGGATAACTATACATTTCTTGGCATTAAGCTTGAGCCCATGGCTCTGGCACCAAGCATCTGTTACTGTAAGGCCCTTTTGTAGAATATCTACATAATTTGGGGATTCAATAATGGCTCCCAGTTTGCAGTCATCTGCGAACTTTGTTAGACAGAGTCCCTTAGTTTTGGCCTGTACTTCAGAGAAGTAGATGCCAAACAAGAGCGGTCCCAGGACTGAACCCTGAGGTATTCCACTCAACCCCATTTTTACCATTTCTACATGGGGTTGGGTGTTGTGTGAGCTTTCACCATCTCAGTCAGTACAGAGCAACTTCCCTACCTTCTTTGGTGTCATACCTGACTGTTGCAAGTCATCTGTCATGCATTCTTGTCATGGCTGGATGTCCTCACAAAATAGTCACAGTGAGTTGATGATCGCAATCTTTGATGAAGAATAAGGTATTTGATAGGGTGGAATGGTATTGTTTGATGAGAGATTTATTGGTCTTTGGATTTATGAAGGATTTTGTGCAACTAATGGTTACAGTATACTCATACTCTGGGACACATATAATGACCTTTGAGACTTTCAAGATAGATATGTCGTGGATTCCTGTTGCCACCAGTTTTGCTTACTTTATAGCTGGAGGCAGTGGCTACAATTACACATAGATCTAACTTAAGGAGTTATCAGATTGATGGAGAAGAAGTGATATATTTAACAAAACCAGATATTAATCTTGTGAAGTTTGGATCCATTGCTGGATATGAAATTAACAAACTAAAACTAGCATTTGGCCAAAAACTGTGTACCATCTTGAAACTTGAGGCAAGGGTTTAGGTTTTTATGGGAAACGCCCCATATTAAATACATAGGAATTTGGTTAGGCAAACTCAGTACAAGATTCGTTAAACAGGCACATGTTGAAGTAATCAAAAGTCTGAAATCATGTATTTGGATATGAAAAATGGTGGAACTAGTCCTAGGTCAAACAGTTAAAACATTACAGTTTTTTGTGTGTTGGCTTTGGTGCTGTATGCATTTTAGTTATTCTCATTTCTAAAGTCAGTTAAAAAAATGCTGATTTTTGGGGGGTGATGGTATGCTTAGAATGTCTTAGGATAAACTGTTAGTGGGGAAAGGGTTAGGTTCTTTGGGAGTCCTGGGCCCATACTTGTACCATGACATAGTACAACTGTGAATCTTATATTTATTGCAGGTGAGAACTTACAGAGTAGGGGTTTGCTAAAATATTGTATTTGATCGTACTAGAAGAGAAGAGAGCTTCCATATATTTTAAGTCAGGCACTGGGGGATGTTAAGACAAGTTTTGGGTGTAAAGGAGTTGAAACCATGGGCTATCATTGTGCTACTTAGATATAGTAAACCTGTGTTTGAGATGAAGATGGTCAAGATTGTGGAAGGAGAAATAAAAAGGTCCTGATTTATTGGAAGTAGATATAGTGTGGCAATATACAGAATATGTAAAAGCAACTTATAATTACAACTTGTGCAGCTCTTTGAGGCTGGCATTTGAAGGTCTGGTAAGCACTGCTTGAGTTATGTTTTTAATTATTTTTTAGTGTGATTGCCCCTACACTGATGTAATGTTAAAGGAGGCAAGGGGTCAACTACCAATAACTAATGGGTCAGTCAGTAGGACATTTAGAATCTTGCGAAAAATGTGAAGCAAGCCAAAGATAAAAGGAATACAAACAAGGTAGTGTTAGAGATGTAGATGATAGACTGGATAATGAAAGCTGGGGAAAATAATATAAATTACTGAGGTATGCCACAAAACCCAGGAAATGTGGATGTTTGCACAAATATTTTATACTTCTGCCAGATTGAGACAGAAGTTCCCTCAAGCAGATACTTCATGCATGTGGGACATGGGAGCATATATTTTGGTCTTGCCAGCGACTGAATACATATAAACTAGAATTACAGCAGCAATTACAAGGAATGTTAGCCTACAACTAAGTCACTTATGTTGCCAGGCTATGACAGGTCTTAGGATATGGAGTTTGGGTTGAGGGTTGGCATAATAGTTAAGGTGTTTACCTCACAAACACAAGGTACAGGGCTTGATTCTCACCTTTGGTCACTGTCTGGATATTGGCTAGGCATGTAATAGTCTCCAGACTTATAGCACAGTGTTAACTAGTTGGGGACATGCATAGAGACAGTAAGCTAGCTTTTGACCCATCATGTGTCTACTGTAGTGAGGAAGTCGTTATATATTGTGTAACTTTTAGGTCCAAGGAGGTCATTGTTCCACTGAATTCAGCACTCATTAGACATATCATTGAGTTCAATGCCTCTTTTGGTATGTACCTAGCTAGGCACATCCAACAACTAGAATGTCCCTGGAGGTTTCTCCCTAAAAGAGTGTAGGTTGTAAATAACATGTCTTATGCAGACTGCCTCAAAGCCCTATCCCTGTATTCTGTCTCCTACAGGCTGTTGAGGGGAGATCTATGCCTGGTATACAAGACATCTTTAGACCCTGCTTACATTACCATGGATAATAGAACTTGCCAGAAATGTGGGATATATAGCTAGGCTTAAAATAGTCCCAGTGCTTGTTAGCCTAGTGCACACCTGTGAACCTATAAGCCTATTATTTATTAAAAAAATGAACAAGTGTTGGTATGATGTAGCAAAGATTTAAAATTGAACCAGATATTGGGGATGTGACAGATGTTTTTAGCTGCTAATACCCATTTGTTAACCAGATAGCCCACTGGACATACAATCACTGTGAGCAGTGTCAGGTCTGTCCAGTTGGACCTCCCTGGTAAACAAATGTGAAATAAATAAAAGTAATAAATGTGCGTGTGTGTGTGTGTGTGTGTGTGTGTGTGTGTGCGTGCGTGCGTGTGTGTGTGTGTGTGTGTGTGTGTGTGTGTGTGTGTGTGTGTGTGTGTGTGTGTGTGTGTGTGTGTGTGTGTATATATATATATATATATATATATATACATATACATATATATATATGTATTTATGAACACACAGTTATATATCTATATATATTTATATGTTTATCTTTCTATATAGATGTAGAAGTTTTGGATCATAGAATCATAGGAAGTTACTAGGCTAATGGACCTAGGGCCCTTACAAACCTAGCCAAGTTTTACCCTTATTTCCACAGTCGGCACCTATTGCCCCTGTCCAAGAGGGACATAGGTGGAACCCCTGGTGTGAATTTACAGTTATCCAGCCATTCTTCCAGATTGCGTTTGAAGAGGGCCAATGAGTTGCTATGTTTGACATGAAGTCGGAGGCTGTTCCAAATTTGTGATAACCTCTGGGAGGCAAATGTGTCCCTCCAGCAGGTTCTGTTAATGTCACATACCAGGTTAAGGTCTTTAGAGCAAGTAACCCGGGTACCATTTGACTTGCTGATATGCAGCATTTCCAATAACACAGGATCAGTGATTGCTTTATATGCAAAGCAGAGACTGCCTCTGAGTAGTCTGTATTAAAGTCTGTATGAAACAGAATAAAGTGACAGTGATTTCAGGCAATCCTCACTGGACAGATGCTGAAGACCATGAACTTTCCTTGTGAGGAACCTTTGTTGTCTATCCAGTTGCTGCAGGTGCTTGGAAAGGTGCATACCAGAAGGGGTGTTGTATTCAGTTATTGGCCTGCTGATGTAAGAATACAGAGAGGTTATAACTTCTTTTTTTTTTTCTGGAGGCATTACCCTTACTTATGAGATGAGCAATATAGAATGCCCTTCTTACCACTGTGGAGATATGGTGATCAAAGGTAAGTTTGCTGTCAACCTGTGTGCCCAGGTCTCTCACCACTGAATTCTGACTTAGGGTGTTGCTATTGATGTGGTAGCTAGCAGGAACCTCACTCTTATCAAAAGGGATAATACCTTTTTTTTTGCATTGAGTTTAAGGCCATGACTTTGGCACCAATCATTTGTTTGTATAAGACCCTGTTATAGGATGTTGACATAATTTGGACATTGTATGACCACTGCTAGTTTGCAGTCATCAACAAACTTTCTCACTCACAGACCTTTAGTTTTTGCTTGTACTTCGGAGAAATATATTCCAAACAGTAGAGGTCCTAGGACTGATCCCTGTGGAACACCACTGGTTACAGGTCTGCTGTTGGAGGTGGATTCCCATATTTTGACTATATGTGTTCTATTAGTGACCCAGTTAGTTGTTGTGTCTTTCGGCTTTTCCCGGATAGGGGTCGCCACAGCGGAACTCCGGTCCACTAATGATTGGCAGTAGATTTTTACGTGCCGAGTTGCCAGCCCTGACGCACAACATTCAACGAAGGTACGCCCATTCACGCAGGTCTCCACACAGAAGACTCTTTAGCTGAGAATCGAACAGGACAACATCTTACTGTGAGGTGACAACGCTACCGCAGCACCATCACCGCAAGTAGTGAGCCAGTTAGTGACCCGTCTAATGATGTAAGGATTGATACCTAGTTGGGTGAGTTTGTCAGTGATGCATGAGTGGGGGATAGTGTCAAAAGCTTTGGCTAAGTCTAGGTAGGCTGTATGCACAGATTTCCCCTCATCCAGGGTCTTGGTGACTGTCTCAAAGAAGTCCACCAGGTTTAACAGGCATGATCTCCCTTTGACAAATCCAAACTGAGTAAGACCATCTATATCTTGATAAGGTCCATGATGATTCTCTCAATGGCTTTGCATATAAGGCTAGTCAGGCTAGTAGGACTATAGTTCCCGGGGTCAGTGGAAGCACCACCTTTGTGCAAGGGAATAACTGTGGCCATTTTCCATTCAGTTGGGATGAAGCCAGTGCTTAGACTGTGAATGAAAAGAGTACCCAATGGTGTTGCTAATTCTTGTTGTAGCCCATGTAGGACGCAGCCTAGGATGTTATCAGGGCCCATAGATATTGTGTGTTTGGCCTTAGAGAGGGTGATTTACTACCTGCTGCTGAGAGTTACAAGGTAGGGTGGTAGGGATGTCATGGGGTATGTGTGGCAGGGACAGGGAAGTAAAGTTTTCACAGAACCTGTTGGCCAGCAGGTTAGCTATGTCCACAGGCTTAGTATATGTGGTATCATTAACTACCAGTTTGGCACGGATCTGGGCCTTTCCTTTTGTTTAACCTTTTAGGTTATGGATGTAAATATCTGGGCCTTTCCTTTTAGGGTACAGATGTAAATGTGTGTGTGTGTGTGTGTGTGTGTGTGTGTGTGTGTGTATGGGTCTACTTCTGCTTACTAAAATCCCAGATGTTCATCATGCATGATGGGTTATCCTGCCGTCAGGCGGGTCCTCGGTCGGCCGAATTCAAAAGTCTAGGTCCGGCGTCGGTTGTCGTCGCTTCTTCCCTGACGTCAGTGCGGCAGTGGTATAAAAGAGGCAGCCGACGCCATTTTCTTCAGTCTTTCTTGCCGCGTGGTGCCCGAAGCAGAAGCACTTCGCAAGTGCCGGTCGGCCAGCTCCTGAGATTTACGAAAGTATTTCAGCCGAAGTCTTCTTGAAAGCTGGCACCCGTTGGAAACTTTTCTTGCCTCAGACCGATGTCAGACAAAGTTAATAATTGCATTTCTTGTGGGAAGCAAATACCGCATAAGGATTTCCACTCTTTCTGTATACCTTGCTTAGGCCCAGACCACGACGTCTCGGCCTGCCGTTTCTGTGCTAGATTCAATAAACGCACTATTAAGCATCGGGCGGTGTTCGCCCTTCACTTTTTCGGCCCCCCACACTCCCCCTAACTATATATAACAACTCCAGGGTCGCACAGCATTGGGGAGGGGGGCAAATCCCTGTTAAGTGCCTTAAATACTGGTTGTCGACCAAATGAGCTGTCCACCAAATAGGTGTTGATCAAATGGTCTGTCGATCATATGAAGTAGACCCCACTGGAGACAATGCTCTCACATAGTCATTCATAATACCAGTCAGGTGGTTAGTAATGCACACTTTAAACTCGCCACACTCAGTAAGGATCAAACACACAAACCCACATATGCTAAGGCTATTAAATCTAATCTTTCTAAACCCCAAAGACCTCCCAGACATTGCACATACAACAGATATCCTCTGCAGCCCCAGAAGCACTCTAGTGAAAAACCAACACCCTCCAAAATATGGGTCTATATCACTTTGCTGAAGGCTTAATTTAGCGAATCCTGAATCGTCGTACCCTATTCAGCAAAAGCTTAATTACATGAACAATCATTTCAGGACGTGGTTGGCCATCGTCGGGGATTTGCCCTTTTCCCCACTGTAGTGCAATCTCGGAGTTGGTATATTTAGTTAGTGAGGTGTGGTGGGCGAAGACCCCCACTTTGCAGGGTTTTAAATTTTGTTGTATTTGTTATGAACGGTTGCTGGCCTACTACTTTTTTTTCTCTAGGAAACGTTTGGCTGAAGCGGTCATTCGCTTAATTGAGCTTTTGCTGATTTTACTTCGATGGTTAGCGATTCACTCAATTAAGCTTTCGACAAAATGAGATAGACCCCACAGCACATACAGGGACATCTCATGGAGTGTCAACTTCTGTGCCCAAAAGACAAGTCACCACGCAATCCAATATTTTTTTTAAACAAAATACAGCTTTATTAAATTATCATGTATGACTTAGGCAATTATGCATTAATGTAAATGAAAACAAAGCATATTTATATAATTTTAGTTGCAAATATTATACATTACAAACCATATTGAAATAATTTTAATTTCAAACATTATACGTCACTTATAGTACATCCAGTCATTGTCAGTCAAATTACATAGCTCATCCCATTCTTTTAAACCTCTTTCCTCATCCGTATTGTTCCCACAATTTCTGTTTTTTGTATATAATTTGCTCCTACCCTTTTCTAAAAAACCCAATTCCAGTTGTTTTATCTCTGTTACTGTATTCACTACTTCTAGTACAGTTGATTTAGACTTTGATTTCCATTTTCTAGTAATTGTTTGCCACCATAAGTAGACTCAGCAAGGCCTTATTATGTCTAGACAATTCTGATTCTGTATCATAGCTCAAAAAGTAATTTCCTTAGTTACACCAATTTGCTCACTTAGTATCTCTGATGGAGTAGTCTGCAGGGAATCTTTAAAGTCTGCCAACTCATTACACTCTCAGAAAATATGTTACTAGTTATCTCTTTCTTTCCCATCACACCTCCAACATTTCCTGTCTCAGTAAGGAAAAATTCTTTATAGAGTCTACTTGGGGAAACACTTCCAAGCAAAGATCCTAAATCTTCTAGACTTTAATGCATATTTGGGAGACATACATATATTCCCCATTGTTTCTGTGTGAATTGCGTATCCATTCTCTCTTTAAATCCTTTCTAACTTCCTCTGATTGATTCTTAGAGTTATCATGCAATATTTTGTATGTTGTACTAATTATTCCTTTTTAACAGCAACTTTTGTTCTAGATTTTACTAAAAACTCTACCAGTGCTGGTCTTTTGCTTAGGATATTCTGATATCAATCCTTGATGGGGAAGACAATCTCTAGCCTGCGGTCCAAATAAAGTTTTGGCCTCTTCTCATTCTAGTACCTTTCCCTCTCTAATTATTTGCCCGCAATACCTTTGCATTCCTCTTGGTTCTAACAAAAGAACTAACTGCAGAAAAACTAACAAAAGAGAGAAAACTGGCAACAAAAGTTCTCCAGGCCTTGGGCTAAATCTTGGTCCCACATGCCAGACTGCATATGAAAACTAGCACATGAAGAAAGCAGAAATACCATGCCAACAAGCACGAGAGGTAACACAGAAAAACCACTAATCCAGAAATACCAAACAGGAGTCTGCCTACAACAGGAAGCATGCCAAAAAAACCCAGGCCTAGCATCACAACACTTTTCGACTCAAAACCCACATCACAGATGAGCAGAAGACCTACAATAAAAACATGATGGACGGATGACATGGGAAGGATTGTATGGACAAACAATGCTTGCAACTGCAACTCAAAAGAAATGCTAACTTGCAGAAAACTGGCAAAGAAAATTCAGACATAAAACTCAAAGAAGGACATATTCGTACCATGACAATACCATAGTCATGTGGTACATCAACAAACAACCAGGCAGCAAATTGACTTCACAACTGGCAGGGACTTTTTTACAGAAACACTCACTCCTCCAGCTGCAATCCTTGTGTACTGGAAAGGGACTCTAGCTTGCAAGGAGAGCACTCATAGCAACCACCCGGGAGCAAGGGCACTCTGCTCAACCGACGAATGCTCACCACCGGATGCATCAACAAGAGGATGCAAATGGACATGAATGCCACAATCATCAATCGCCTAACCATCCCCAAGAAAAAAAATCTCAAAAAATTCTCATGGTCCACTGCCCAAAACTTCATTACTTCCTTCCTCTGGCTCTCTCCAGGGAACAGCATAAATCAGCCCTTCATTCCCTTCTCATCCCTTGATACACAGGAAATTACTAAAAATCAAGGAGAGCGTAAAAAGGATAATCGAACGGCCAAGACAACACTGGATCCCATTGCTGAGGAGCATGTCAGGAGAAAATCATTGCTGAGGCTGATGTCTGGAGAATGCCTTTGATGTTAACTCAGAACAACTACTGGCTCATGCCAAACAAACCTAAAAACACACAAACCAAACCTAAAACTTTCCACATACTGCCTGGAACATCACATAGCTGCAACTAATCCAGCTCTTTCCCAAAGGGTTAAAGACAAGGGACTAAGAAGGAACTATACCCTCAAGGAAAAAGGAAAAGATTTGGAAAATGAAAGGCTTTGTTATTGGAGTGCTGAGATAAATATTAGAACATTCTGATAGTATTGATATTGGCTTACACCAGCAGGTCCCAGTTCATCCTCCATCAAGATACATGCATCAATACATTCTTCAGAATACAGCTTGATCCACCTGTCTTTTCACATCCTCTACTCAGTCTTTTTTCACTGAGGGATCTCAGGCAGTTCCTCAGAGAAATCAAGAGAACTCCTCTTCCAGAACCAAAGTTGACACAGAAAAGTTTGAACCAGCAGCAACAGCAGATCTACTCCCCAGATCTGAACCAAAAAGCGCAAACTGATCTACAACTACTTCAGCAAGGAGGGTTTCTCCTACTTTCTGCCTCAGCAGCTTAATGGCAGTACAACCCTTCTCCTATTCCAATCTTCAACTGGGTGTCCATGAGAACTAATGAGGGTGTCCATGTGAACTATAGAGAGGGAATTTATAAAGGAAGTGGTATCCATCACCTACCTTCTTCCCAATCCCAAAAAAGAGGGGAAAGAATGCTGCATACCTTGGATGTACAAAACATTGGCATATCCAAAATTTAGCCTCCCAAGAGGGCATATGTAGGTACAAAACTGCACTTTCTTCTGCCAGTTTTCTCCAGTAAATTCCAGCTCCCTCTTGCCTATTGTCTGTATCCCTAATTGCAGTCATCCATATCAGCAGAATCTCCTTTCTCAATTCCTGTGTTGCCTTAGTTCTTAGAATAGTGTGTGCTACTTTATCAACATAATATTCTGTATGGCTAGTACTATTCTCCTTAAGGATCTGCAACCAAAATCCCAATCTCTTTGTTTCCTGAGCCCCCCCCCCCGATGTTCATCGTGTTTCACTGTTGCAGTCATTACTCTCGGGTTATCCTGCTGGCAGGCTTCCCTCAGTCGGCCAGAATTCCAAGGACCAGGTCCAGCGTCGGTTGCTGTCGCCTCTTCCCTGACGTCAGTGCACCAGGGGTATAAAAGATGCAGCCGACGCCATTTTCTTCAGTCTTTCTTGCCGCGCGGTGCCCGAAGCAAAAGCAATTCGCAAGTGCTGTTCGGCCGACTCCTGAGATTTTCGAATCCGAATTTCAGAACCGAAGTCTTCATTAAAGCTAAGTACCCCGTTGAGGAAACTTTTTTCTTGCTCCAAACCGATGTCAGAAAAAGTTAACAATTGTATTTCTTGTGGGAAGCAAATACCGCATAAGGATTTTCACTCTTACTGTATTCCTTGCCTAGGCCCTGATCACAACATTGCTAGCTGTCGGTTTTGTGCTAGATTTAACCAATGCACTATCAAGCGTCGGTTCGATTTTGCATTTCATTACTTTGGCCGAAGATTTAATCATATTATGCCATCGGACCAGCCGACAACTGGAGTTTACAAAAAACGCAAGGACAAGGAAAAGGATAGGCATCCGAGGTCCAAACCGATGACGAGGCCTCTTCTAGGCCAGTCGCTGGTTCGCCGGTTCTCAGTGAGGCACTTTCTCAGCCCCTGGCGCCTGCTACCTCAGAGCCACAGGCCGCTACCGACTCCCACGTGGAGCCGACTGGGCCTCTGGAAACTCAAGGTATTGGACACTCGGAAATCATTCCCTCAGATGGGTCCGGAGCCGCTGAGCAGACATCGGCTTCTGAGGGTGGCTTCAGACCTGCACAACTATATATTAAGCCATCTTCAGCTTCAAAGACAAAGACTAAAGCAGCTCTAAAGACAAAGAAACAAGTACAGCATTCTCCTACTCAGAATTCCATGCCTAAAAAACAGATGCTCAAAATGGCTGAAGACCTAATTACTTTGATCAGGGGCCCCCATCCCCCTCCTGATAAGAGGCCTGGGCAAGAGACAGAGTATGATTCTTCTGCTACTTCCTCAGCACAGACCCCTTGCTGTTCCACCTGTCCTAGACATTGTAGATGTTTTTTTCAGAGTCCGGACTGTCCCCTGACTCTATATCCCCTGCACCTGCTAAGCCAGACAGATACTATAGGGTCCCGGATTCTCATAAATTCCTATACAAATCCCCACTGCTGACCCAGAAACTATATCTCAGGGTCCCAAAGGGGTTAAAGCTTCCACTGCAAAAAACCCTGTCCCCTCTGATAGGGATTCTAGGGCTCTAGACAGATGGGGGAAAAAGTCTACACTTCTGCTACGCTGGCTGTGAGGGCTTTAAATTGTCAGTTTCATGTGCTTAAATATCAGCAATATTTAATGTCACTGCTTAAACAGAAGTTGTTGACAAATACTGAATGTCCAGAGAACAAGGAATTGCAAGATTTATAGCATGCAGCTGAACAAGTGGGAAAGCATACTTTGCAATGTGGTTATGATTCACTGGAGGCCTCTTGCAGGGCCGCTGTTACAGGTTCTGTTATTAGAAGGCATGTTTGGTTAAAGGAACAGAATCTGCCTGATCATGTTAAAGCAAAATTATTAGATGCACCATTACAGCATGATACTTTGTTAGGTACTAAAGCAGAAGAGGTGTTGAAAAAAAATGGAGGATAAAGCTAAATCCATGCAGACAGTCAAGGATTTCTTACAGGTACAGCCACCCAGGTTTAGCAGGAACTGGCCTTCTAAAAATTGGTCCTTTTCAGTGTCATACAGACTTCAAAGAGGCAATACAGGCATCCCAGAGGCAGATCTCAGCCCCAAGGCTCATACAGGCCTAAACAATGGGTTGCTCCTACCTCCAGAAGCGGAGAAGACAAATCACAACCTTACAGGAAGCAGTCCCAATGACTTTCCTGTACCAGATCCAAGCACTTTTCTTTTGACAGCCCCCTTAGGGGGAAAACTGGCACTTTTTTCATCAAACTGGCAAATGGTTACCCAAAACAAATGGGTCCTGAATGTAGTGTCCCAAGGCTACAGGTTCCATTTTCACACTCTACCAAGGTCAAAGGGTATGCCAAACCTGCCACACAATCAGTGGGCAGAGGCACAAAAACAAATTACAGCTCTCATGGACATGAGGGCCATTCAGCAAGTACCACAACAAGAGCAGGGGCAAGGATTTTACTCCAGACTATTCCTAGTACCCAGAAAGGGCAAAATCTGGAGACCAATACTGGACCTGTCTATACTAAATACGTTTCTGGAAGTTCCAAAATTCAAGATGTTGACTCTACAACAGCTACTGCCCATGCTGGGAAAAAAGGCTTGGCTCGTAACTTTGGACCTAAAAGAGGCATACCTGCATGTCCCAATCAGACAGTCTTGCAGAAGATCCCTCAGATTCATAGCTGGCTCAATGCATTACCAATTCTCTGCACTGCCCTTTGGCTTATCTACTGCACCCAGGGTCTTCACCAAATGCCTGGCAACAGTAATTGCGTTTTGCAGACAAAAAGGAATTCAAATATATCCCTACTTGGATGACTGCCTAATTCAAGCAGATAACAAAGACACTCTTCTAAAGCATCTGGCGTTTGTAAAAAGATTACTAATTGGCCTAGGGTACACAGTAAACGAAAAGAAATCAAAACTAGTGCCCTCTCAAGAGATAATATTCCTGGGAGCAAGCTCAAATACAACTGCCCAGATGGCTTATCTCATGCCAGACAAGCAAAAGCAGCTGACTACTTATTTCAAGAAATTGGCAACAAAAACCCCCTTATCTGCAAGGAAATTCCTGCAGGCCTTGGGTTTCATGGCATCCTGCATTTTACTAATTCCATATGCCAGACTGCATATGAGGAAACTACAATGGTATATAAAAAGTGTTTGGACTCAGCATTGCCACAGCCTGGAGACAGTCATTGCACTCATTCCCTGCCTACAACAGGAGTTTCGATAGTGGGCAGAAGCCTGTCACCTCAACAAGGGTCTGCCATTCAGTTTACCCACAGCCAGACAGACACTGACAATGGATGCATCAGATTATGCCTGGGGGGCCCATATGGCAGGAAAATGTATTCAGGGCACATGGCCTGCAAACCAGATGCATCTTCACATCAATCAAAAAGAGATGCTAGCTGTTCAAAATGCCCTGACATCTTTCAAGGGCCTGCTTCATCCTGGACAGTTACTGATAAAGACAGACAACACTACGGTCATGTGGTACATAAACAAGCAGGGAAGTACATATTCCTACCCTCTGCAGACAAGCAATGACCTTATGGGACACAGCATTGGCTCTTCAAGTTCACCTGCAAGCACAATTCCTGCCAGGAAAAACAAATACTCTGGCAGACGAACTAAGCAGAAACCTCATGGATCCCCACAAATGGAAAGTGAATCCGCAAGTCTTCAGCATGATAATATGGAAATGGTGATTCCCCGACATAGATCTATTTGCCTCTCCTCACAACTGCCAATTGCAGAGATTTTGCACAAGGATTTATCACAAGCAAGCATGGAAAGTGGACGCCCTATCATTCAGCTGGAAAAATCTAACAGTATATGCTTTTCCCCCACTGCCTCTCCTTCCCAGAGTACTCCTAAATGACAGACAAGAGAAGCCAAAAATTATTCTGATTGCACCAGACTGGCCATGCCAGCACTGGTACCCAATCCTAAAGAGCTTGTCTCAAGGACCAGCATGGATTTTGCCTCAAACTTCTCACTTGCTGACCCAACAAAACAATCAGATCCTGCACAACCAACTCAGGACCTTAAATCTGGCAGCATGGCGGAGAATGTAGCCATTCTGAACACTCCTCTTTCAAAAGCTGTTATGGATGTTATCTTGGAGGCCAGGAGGCCCAGTACCAGAAAATCTTATGCAGAAAAATGGAAGAGATTCTGTGCTTGGAACCAGGAACAAGGCATTGACACTTGTGTACCAAATATCCCTCAGATTTTACAATACCTAACTAAGATGCTGAACAAAGGCCTTTCTTTCTCATCAATGAAGATTCACGCCTCTGCCATTTCAGCCCATTACAATACGGAACAACCTATTTTTTCTCATACTTTAATAAGGCAGTACCTCAGAGGGGCCAAAAACATTAGGCCTCCAAGGAGAGCACCAATTCTGGCCTGGGACCTCAATTATGTTTTGGAAAAACTCACACTGCCCCCTTTCGAGCCAGCATCATCAGCAGATATAAAATTCTTATCCTGGAAAACAGCTCTGCTCCTAGCTATAACTTCTGCAAGGCGAGTCTCGGAGTTACAAGCACTCATGGCTGTGGAACCTTTCATCATTTTTCATCCAGACAGGGTTTCTCTGAGGGCAAACCCTACATTTATGCCTAAGGTAGTATCCAGTGTGGCCCTCAACCAAACCATTCACTTGCCTACCTTTTATCCAAATCCACAGAACAAGGGTGAGAAAATTCTCCATTATTTGGACATACACAGGCAGTTACGCTTCTACTTGGACAGAACTAAAGCTTTCAGAAAGACTGAGCAACTTTTAGTGTCATATGATGCAGGATCACAAGGAAAGGCTATCTCAAAACAGACTATTTCTAAATGGATAGGCCATTGCATCCGTTTCTGCTATTTTCAACATGGCAAATCAGTGCCTAAGGGCATTAGGCCTCATTCCACCAGAGCAGCAGCCACTTCAGCAGCCTTCCTCAGAGGAGTACCAACCAAAGATATCTTAGAGGGTGCAACTTGAAGTTCAGTGCACACCTTCACAAAGCACTACCACTTACCTCTTTACTCTAAGTCCAGAGCAGGCTTTGCCACTGCAGATGTTCATCGTGCATACAGCTGCAGTAATCACAGATGGGTTTTCAGCCGTCAGGCGGTCCCTCGGTCGGCCGAATTCCAAAGTCTTGGTCCGGCGTCGGTTGTCGTCGCTTACTCTTCTGATGTCAGTAAGGCCAGAGTATATAAGACACAGCCGACGCCATGTTCTTCAGTCTTTTTTGCCGCGCGGTGCCTGAAGCAGAAGCAGTTCGCAAGTGCCGGTCGGCCAGCTCCTGAATTACGAAAAAAATTGGAACCAAAGTCTTCTTTAAAGCTAAGTACCCCGTTGGGGAAACTTTTCTTGCCTCAGACCGATGTCAGAAAAAGTTAATAATTGTATTTCTTGTGGGAAGCAAATACCGCATAAGGATTTCCATTCCCGTTGCATACCTTGTTTGGGCCCAGACCACGACGCCTCGGCTGCCGCTTTGCGCTACCTTCAATAAACGCACTATCAAGCGCCGGGCGGAGTTCGCCCAACACTACTTTGGTAAAGCTTTTGATTATAAGATGTCGCCGGACACTCCGACTACCGCTTTGTCCAAAACGCAAGGAAAAGGACCGACACGCGAGACCCGCGGTCCGCGCCGACACCATGCCAAAACAGGCTACACGTGGTCCGGTTCTCAGCGAGACACCTTTGCAGTCCCTGACTACCGACGACACTCCTTTGGCGGTGTTCTCTGTACCGAGACCGCTGGGTCCTCGGTCCTTTCCCAGACTACAACCGAAGCCCCTGCTAATGTCGAGCCTACTAATGTGGACAGGTCCACCTCCACCCATGGTGTATTTAGGCCCTCATCTTCTTTTTCAATAAAGGTTTTACTAAATCCAAAGCAGCCAGGCATCCCACGAGGCCTGTTGCACAGGGCCCATCTCCTGGACCCATGCCTAAGAAACAGATGCTTAAAATGGCTGAGGATTTAATTACTCTTATCAGAGGTTCTCAGCCCCTCCTGACAAGAGACCCAGAGTGGAGGAAGAATCTCCTCTTCTGATCAGGGATCCATTTTATCAGAACATTCTGATGCAGAGGAACACTCTTACTCCCTTTTGAGGATTCGGATGCAGAACAGTCCATTCCTTCTGTATCCCTCCTGAGGATTTTTCCTTTGGGGAAACCTTGCACACTTTGAGGGAACACTTCCATTGGGAAGGCCAAGACTTTTCAGATTCCAAGAAAAGACTTAGGGAATTTCTTTGGTTACCTCAGCACAGACCACTGGCTATACCCCTGTTTTGGATGTACTGGATGATGTCTATTCGGAGGCTTGCCTTAACCCTGATTCTCTGCCTCCTGCACCAGTAAAACCTGATAGGTATTACAGAGTACCCAGCTCTCACCAATTTCTCTACAAAGGCCATAATGCTGACCCTGAAACCATTTCACAAGGCCCCAAGGGATTAAAGGCCTCCACTGCCAAGAATCCACTCCTGCAGAAAGGGAATCCAGATCTCTGGAAAGGTGGGGTAAAAGGTATATATCTCAGCCACCCTAGCCATGAGGGCTTTAAACTGTCAGTTTCATATGATTAAATATCAACAGTACCTGTTATCACAATTAAGGAACAAAATGTCTCAACCTGAACAACCAGATTTAAAAGAGTTACAGGATATGATGCATAGTGCGGAGCAAGTGGGTAAACACACCTTACAATGTGGTTATGATGCCCTAGAGGCTTCCAGTAGAGTGGCTGCCACAGGATCAGTCATTCGCAGGCATGCCTGGCTTAGGGAACAAAATTTACCTGATCATGTGAAAGCTAAACTTCTTGATGCTCCTTTACAAAAGGATGTATTATTTGGTACTAATGCTGAGGACATACTACGGAAAATGGAAGAAAAAGCCAAATCTATGCAAACTGTCAAGGCTTTCTTACAGGTCCAACCACCACGTTTTAGCAGAAATTGGCCTTCAAAAACTGGTCCTTTCCAGCCACTGACAAGCCCCAAAGAGGCAGATACAGACGCACAAGGGGCAGAGGGCAATCACAAGGATCATATAGAGGCAGACAATGGCAATCTCCAGCACCAAGAGGTGGTGAAGACAGTGCACAACAATACAGGAAGCAAACCCAATGACTCCCTCATTTCCATGCCAAGCAAGTCTCAGCTGACAGCACCTTTGGGAGGGAAACTAGCATTATTTGCAAGCAATTGGCATATTGTCACAAGAGACAAATGGATACTGGACATTATAAACAGAGGCTACAAATTTCAATTTCACACTCTTCCAAAAATGAGAGGCATGCCAAACCTGCCACAAAATCAAAGGGCAGAGGCACAACTGCAAATTTCAAGGCTCCTAAACATGAGAGCTATACAAAAGGTACCTACACTCCAACAAGGTCAAGGTTTTTATTCAAGACTTTTTCTGGTACCAAGAAAAGGAAACGACTGGAGACCCATTTTGGACTTATCCATCCTAAACACATTCCTACTCGTGCCAAAATTCAAGATGCTCACATTACAGCAACTTCTTCCCATGCTGGGCAAGGAGTTTTGGCTGTTAACATTGGACCTCAAGGAGGCATACCTGCATGTCCCAATCAGACAAAGCTGCAGAAGATACCTCAGATTTCTTGCAGGTTCAATCCACTATCAATTCTCTGCATTGCCCTTTGGCTTATCTACTGCGCCCAGAGTATTCACAAAGTGCCTGGCATCAGTGATTGCCTACTGCAGACTTCAAGGGATACAAATTTACCCTTATCTGGACGACTGCCTGATCCAAGCGGACAGCAAATGCATACTACTGGAACATCTGGCTTATGTGACACGGTTACTGCTTTCTCTGGGATATACCATCAACAAGGAGAAATCAAGACTAACACCATCTCAGAAAATAACCTTCCTGGGTGCCAACTTGGACACAAACACCCAGATGGCATATCTTACGCCAGAAAAACAAGGGCAACTATCTCAGTACTTCAAAACACTAGCAAAAGTACCAGGCTTACTGCAAGGAAAATCCTGCAGGCTCTGGGATTCATGGCATCTTGCATTCTTCTAATCCCATGTGCAAAGCTGCATATGAGGAAACTTCAATGGTACCTAAAAAATCTATGGTCTCAACACAGTCACAGTTTGGAAGCAAGTATACCAATAATTCCATGTTTGCAAAAGGAATTTCTATGGTGGGCCCAAGCATGTCAAGTAAACACAGGCCTTCCATTCTGCAAGCCTCAAGCAAAACAAGTCATAACCACAGATGCCTCAGATTACGCCTGGGGGGTGCACATGAAGGACAGGTGCATTCAGGGCAGATGGTCCCAAAAGGAAAAGCACCTTCACATCAATCAAAAAGAAATGCTAGCAGTGATAAATGCAATTACAGCTTTCAAGGACTTCCTGCATCCAGGACAATTACTGATAAGAACAGACAACACCACAGTAATGTGGTACATAAACAAACAAGGAGGAACACATTCATACCCCTTGTGCAGACTAGCCATGACTCTTTGGAACTTGGCTCTGGAAAGACAAATCGAACTTCAAGCACAGTACTTGCCAGGACTGGAAAACACACTGGCAGACACTCTAAGCAGAAATTTGACAGACCCACACGAATGGAAGTTACATCCTCAGGTGTTTACAGAGATAATCCAAGCGTGGGGGAGGCCAGACATAGATCTTTTTGCCTCCCACGGACTCCATCAACTGAAAAAGTTTTGTTCAAGGACCTTTCATCCAAAGGCCTGGAAAGTGGACGCCTTTCATTCAGTTGGACAGCATGGACAGTTTATGCATTCCCACCTCTGCCCCTTCTGCCCAAGGTGCTTTTGAAAGCAAGAACAGACAAACCGAGGATGATACTGATTGCTCCAGATTGGCCAAGGCAACACTGGTATCCACTCCTGAGGAGCCTAACACATACTCCTCCCTGGTCCCTGCCTCTAATGCCTCTTCTACTGACTCAGAACAGCTACAAAACTCTTCACAGTCAGCTGAAAACACTCAACCTCGCTGCATGGAAAATTCCTTGACACCACAACAGTCCCTACTCTCCAAGGAGGTGCAGGATGTCATTTTGGAGGCCAGAAGACCATCTACTAGAAAAGCTTACTCTGCAAAATGGAAGCGGTTTTGCTGTTGGAATGAGAAAAGAGGCCAGGACCCTAGAAAATTGAACTTGCCTCAGGTTTTACAGTACCTAGCTGAACTGCTGAACAGTGGACTTTCATTTTCTTCCATAAAAATACATGCCTCAGCCATTTCTGCAGAATTCAGCATGGATCCTCCTTTATTCTCTCACCCACTCTTACGACAGTTCCTCAGAGGGGCTAACAATATAAGACCTCCAAGGAAGCAACCAATACCAGCCTGGGACCTTAATTACATACTAGAAAAATTAACATTGCCTCCCTTTGAACCTGCTGCCTCAACAGATCTACAACATTTGTCTTGGAAAACAGCTTTCCTTCTGGCCATCACTTCAGCTCGTAGGGTTTCTGAACTACAGGCCCTCATGGCGGTGCAGCCCTTCCTCATCTTCCATCAGGACAGGGTTTCCCTTCGTACCAACCCATCTTTTATGCCAAAAGTGGTATCCAGGGTAGCCTTAAATCAAGCCATACACCTACCTACCTTTTATCCTAACCCTCAAAACAAAGGGGAGAGGCTGCTTTACACTTTAGACATCCATAGGCAGCTACGTTATTATTTGGACAGAACAAAGTTCTTCAGGAAATCAGAACAACTTTTTGTGTCCTATGCCGTAGGGGCTCAAGGGAAACCAGTTACCAAACAGACCATTTCCAAGTGGATTGGCCACTGCATACGGTTTTGTTATTCCTATCATGGGAAATCTGTCCCCACTGGTATCAGATCTCACTCCACCAGGGCCACAGCCACCTCTACAGCCTTCCTCAGAGGCGTTCCTACTAAGGATATTTTGGAGGCAGCCACTTGGAGTTCTGTACATACCTTCACAAAACACTACCACCTACCCTTATACTCCAGAACAAGAGCAGGCTTTGCCACTGCTGTTTTGCAGGGCATTCTGGCTCATCCCAGTTCCTCATAGTACCTACCACCCTATGCATAGCTTTGGGACTCTACCCATCTGTGATTACTGCAGCTGTATGCACGATGAACATAGTACAGTTTTGTACCTACCATAAATGTAGATGTTCAAGTGCTAATACAGCTGCAGTACAGGTTTCCCTCCCTCCTTCCCCACTTGGTAAAGGCATGGGGCCTAACAACCTCTTCATACCACCTGACTGGGTTATCCTGCTATGTTTTATTTGCTTGCTTACACTGATTTTGCATTACATTGCATTTGCCTGCATATGTAGATAAGCCTTATTTATGTATTGCCTTCCTTTTGGGGGCACCTGACATCTGGGGCAAGAAAGACTGAAGAACATGGCATCGGCTGTGTCTTATATACTCTGGCCTTACTGACATCAGAAGAGTAAGCGACGACAACCGATGCCGGACCAAGACTTTGGAATTCGGCCGACCGAGGGACCGCCTGACGGCTGAAAACCCATCTGTGATTACTGCAGCTGTATTAGCACTCGAACATCTACATTTATGGTAGGTACAAAACTGTACTTTCTGCAGGGCCTCATAGCCTCTCCTAATCCTATTTAGCCCAGCCACCCAACCTCAGCTTTGGGATTCTACCCAAGAGTAATGATTGCAACAGTGAAACACGATGAACATAGTACAGTTGTCTACCTACCATAAATGTAGATGTTCGAGTGCATTCACTGTTGCAGTCCAGGTTACCCACCCACCATCCCCCTTCTCTTTGCTGGGACTTATCTGCACTTCTCTGTCGTATACAACCTATTTGGTGTATTTGCTTGTAGATGAAGGAAATGTTATTTTTATGCATGCATTTTTTATTGCCATATTTTTCAGCCTATCATTTGGGGGCACCTGACATCTGGGGCAAGAAAAACTAAAAAAAAATGGCATTGGCTGCATCTTTTATACCCCTGGCGCACTGACGTCAGGGAAGAGGCGACAGCAACCGATGTCGGACCTAGACTTTGGAATTCTGGCCGACTGAGGGTAGCCTGCCAGCAGGATAACCCAAGAGTAATGACTGCAACAGTGAATACACTTGAACATCTACATTTATGGTAGGTACACAACTGTACTTTTCTTCATCATCCCATTCCACTTTGAATTGTAGTCTTCTGTTTGTGCTATATGTATAGGAGCCTTACCTGTGTATCTCTTAAATAGCCCTTCAAGTCAGGTAATCACAAACCTCCTTGTTTTGTTGGAAGAATCAGGTTATTCCACTTGATTCTTGCCATCTTCTCCTCCCAGATAAAATCCTTCGGCTCTTTATTAATTGTAATCCACAACTTCTCCTCTGGTTAAATATGTCTGACGTGTATAAAAGTAGAGAGACTGAAAACATTTAACTGCTTGTATCTTTCTGCCCATATCCATATTACAGAGCATCCAATTTCTCAGTTTTTCCAATTTATTTGGTTTAGTCTTTTCCCACATATCCTTAGCTGCCACACCAGAATCCTTTATAATCCATACTCCTAAGTGCTTCATTTTTATCATATCCCATAAATATGGATATTCCTGAACTCATTTGTGTGTGGGTACATAATTTACAGCAACTGCCTTTGTTTTAACTTCATTCATTTTGTATCCCAACAAGATTTGAAACTGCCTGAAAATGTTCCACAGCACTGAAATGTACTTTTCTGTTTTTATCAGGTATAACATATTATCTGCAAATAGAACCAGCTTTTCATGAGTACCATGCAAATTATATCTGTGAATTTCTGAGTCCTTTATTTTCCTTGTCAGTGGTTCTAAATGTAACGCAAATAACAAAGGGGAAAGAGTACACCCCTGCTTGGTTCTTCTGCTCAAACAGAAATTATTAGAGAGGAACCCACCCACTTTAATTTTCGCCTCCTACCTCTCATATGTCTTCCTGTCAGCTTTATAATTTTATCAAGGAATGCAAATGCTTCCATTGCCCTGCTCATAAACTCCCACCTTACTCTGTCAAATACTTTCTCTGCATCAAGACCCACCACCAACAGTGGTATTTTCTTACATTCTGCTTCCCTCTGGATCATCAATGTTCTGTTAATGTTGTCATATGTTTGCCACCCCTCCACAAAACCACATCGATCCAAATCTTTCAGTTTTGGTATCGCCTTTGCCATTCTTTTAGCCGTTATAGACATAAAGACTTTATTATCACGGCTTAGGATTGAAATGGGCCTGCGTGAAGCTGGATCCGATGGGTGCTTACCCTCTTTAGGTATTACAAACACCACAACTTCCAGGATGTTGGTGTTTCCCCTCTTAAAATACTGTTAAACAAAACCCTCCAGATTTTTATCAGTTTTTTTTCCCTCCTAGCTTCCAGACTTGCACAGGAATACCATCTGTTCCTTAGGACCTTCCTGCGGATTGGTTATACAACACCTTTTTATCTCAGCTCCTCCTATCCTAACTGTTAGTAATTGAGCCTCACCGACCCCTAACCTTGGCATATTTAATTCTTCCATAAACATTTCCATTTGTACCTTTTCTTGATTTCCATATTTCTCTGCTTTGTACAGACTTTCATAAGATTTCTGAAACATTTGTAGTACCTGTACAGGATCTTTTGCTGTCTTCCTTGTTATAGACTCCCTACACAACCCTTTCTACTTTCTTTTGCCTGAGTCATTGCGCTAAAAGTTTTTGTGCTGTGGGGTTATTGTGAAAAAACTGTTGCTTAACAGCAGACTTTCTGAACTCATGCATATTATCCAGGTAATCCATTATTTTCTGTTTAGCATTCTGCAATTGCTCCTCTTCTTGTTCTGTGAGATTCCCCCTATTCTGCAAGACTTTAACATTTGTCAGTCCCTCTAAATAATTCTTGTTACTTAATAACCATCTCTCTTTCTTTTATTTCCACCCTATTTTTAAACTCCACTTTAATTTTATTCCACTCCCTAGCTATATTTTCAGAAGAAATTACACAACCCAATGTTTTGATCGTAAGAGTCTCCATTGTGAGGCACACAGATGTCCCTCTCACCGGGATGAATAAGGAGAAAGACATAGTTAGTGGCCTATTGGGGCCAAGATCCGCCAGATCACACATGCACTCATATCTTTGGATTGCATGTACCAGTATAAATCAGTCATACTCCATGTGAGTGTAAATGACCTGAGATGTATTTCCTGGCCTATATTTATTTATTGACATTTGATTACTGGAAAAGTCCAACTGGTAGGAGCCCATTTTCGGCAGAGGCCTGGGAGAAAAGCTTCAAAGTATTCCAAAACATTTTAAGAATAATAATTTAACTGTCTTTAAAAATAATATAAAAAGCAGTTAGAATTAAAATAATTATGTCAAATTAGGGTTAATAAGAAGACATTGGTTAAGAACAGCTAAAAGTCATATGACAATGATTTAATAGAGAATTTAGCCAGTTTATAGAGAAAGTAAGCATAATCAAAACAGGAATAGTAGTGTGAAGTGAAAGAAAGGCAGGCTTGTGGTATATTTAGAGAGAAAGCCAGGGAAGAGAAATTGAAGGAAGTAAGGAAGTGAGTAATGAAGGGAGGAGAGTAAGACGGTAGGGTTGAACATGAGTTGTGCGTTACAAAGCCATGTTTCAATTGCTGTTAAAGCTTCCTGAGTAATTTTTTTTTGGAGGTGTGCCATGTTGTCAGATGTGCAAATGAGTGTGGAGTCATCTGAGTACTTTATTAAAAGCCTGTTGTGTGGATATGTGGAGGGTGCTGATGAGAATGTTAAAGAGAGGAGGGGACCAATGATAGACTCCTGTTGTACACTGGTGGTCATTGGGTGGTATGGAGAGAGGGTACAGTGCCATTTTACTGATTGATACCTATTGATTAGGTAGCTTTTGAACCATAGAAGGGTGGGTAGAGAGAGACCTTTTTGAGGACATTTGAAGAGAAGTTTGCTGTGACAAACTGCTTTGATGGCTTCTGAAAAATCTAGAAATAAGGAAGAGACTTGTTTTCCGTTATTCCTAGCTTTACTGACGATATGTAAACAGGCTAGAAGTGCATTGGTAGTACTGCGGGATGGACAGAAGCCAAGATGTTCATCGTGTTTCACTGTTGCAGTCATTACACTTGGGTTATCCTGCTGGCAGGCTACCCGCAGTCGGCCTGAATTCCAAAGTCCTGGTCTGGCGTCGGTTGCTGTCGCCTCTTCCCTGACATCAGTGCGCCAGGGGTATAAAAGATGAAGCCGATGCCATTTTCTTCAGTCTTTCTTGCCGCGCAGTGCCCGAAGCAAAAGCAGTTCGCAAGTGCAGGTTGGCCGACTCCTGAGATTTTCGAAATCGAATTTCAGATCCGAAGTCTTCAACAAAGCTAAGTACCCCATTGGGGAAACTTTTTTCTTGCTCCAGACCGATGTCAGAAAAAGTTAACAATTGTATTTCTTGTGGGAAGCAAATACCTCATAAGGATTTCCACTCTTACTGTATTCCTTGCCTAGGCCCTGACCACGACGTTGCTAGTTGTCGGTTTTGTGCTAGATTTAACCAACCCACTATTAAGCGTCGGTATGATTTTGCTTTTCATTATTTTGGCAGAAGTTTTAACTATTATAATGCCATCGGAACAACCAACGACCGGAATCCATAAAAAACGCAAGGATAAAGACAAGGACAAGCATCCGAGGTCCAAAACTGACGATGAAGCCTCTTCTAGGCCAGTCACCGGTTCGCTGGTGCTCAGTGAGGCACTTTCGCAGCCCCTGACTCCCGCTACTTCAGAGCCACAGGACACCTCCAACTCCCACGTGGAGACAGCTAGGCCTCTGGATACTCACGGTATTGGGCTTTCGGAAATTAATCCCTCAGATGGGTCTGGAGCCGCTGAGCAGGCATCGGCTTCTGAGGGTGTCTTCAGACCTACACAACTTTATATAAAGCCTACTTCAGCATCCAAGACAAAGTCTAAAACAGTTTTAAAGACAAGGAAACCAGTACAGCATTCTCCAGGACAGGCTTCTATGCCTAAGAAACAGATGCTCAAAATGGCCGAAGAACTAATTACTTTGATCAGGGGTTACCATCTCCCTTCTGATAAGAGGCCTAGGCAAGACACTGAATATGATTCCTCTGATCAGGTTTCCATTTCCTGTGAGTCCTCTTCTGATCAGGGATATTCTGTTCCTCCCTATGAAGATTCTGATGCTGAAGATTCTATTCCTACAGCTTCTCCTCCTGAGGACTATTCTTTTGGGAAACCCTGCATACCATGAGGGAGCATTTCCATTGGGAGAGTAGGATTATTCCGATTCTAAGAAAAGACTTAGAGACTTTCTTTTACTTCCTCAGCACAGACCTCTTGCAATTCCCCCTGTTCTAGACATAGTAGATGATGTTTTTTCAGAGTCCGGCCTGTCTCCAGACTCTTTACCTCCTGCCCCTGTTAAGCCGGACAGATACTACGGGGTCCCAGACTCCCATAAATTTCTTTACAAAAACCCTGCTGCTGACCCAGAAACTATCTCACAGGGTCCCAAAGGGGTCAAGGCTGCTTCTGCCAAAAACCCTGTCCCCTCAGACAGAGATTCTAAGGCTTTGGACAGATGGGGGAAAAAAGTTTATACTTCTGCTACCTTGGCTGTAAGGGCTTTAAATTGTCAGTTTCATATGCTCAAATATCAGCAATACTTAATGTCTTTGTTAAAACAAAAAATGTTGACAAATTCTGAATGTTCTGAGAACAAAGATTTGCAGGATTTATTGCATGCAGCTGAATAAGTGGAAAAACATACTTTGCAATGTGGCTATGATTCACTGGAGGCCTCGTGCAGGGCCGCTATTACAGGTTATGTTATTAGAAGGCATGCTTGGTTAAAGGAACAGAATCTGCCTGATCATGTTAAAGCAAAATTAATGGATGCTCCATTACAGCATGATACTTTGTTTGGTGTTAAAGAAAATGGAGGATAAGGCAAAATCTATGCAAACAGTAAAGGATTTCTTACAGGTGCAGCCACCCAGATTTAGCAGGAAGTGGCCCTCTAAGAATTGGTCCTTTCCAGTGTCAGACAGACCACAAAGAGGCAGATTCAGACGCCCTAGAGGCAGGCACCAGCCCCAAGGCTCATACAGGCCCAAACAATGGGGTGCTTTTACCTCCAAAAGCGGAGAAGACAAATCACAGCCTTATAGAAAACAGTCCCAATGACTTCCCTCTGCCAATGCCAAGCACTTATTTTTTGGCAGCACCCTTAGGGGGAAAGCTAGCACTTTTTTCACAAAACTGGCACAAGATCACCCAGGACAAATGGGTCTTAAATGTAGTCTCTCAGGGCTACAGGTTCCACTTTCACACCCTTCCAAAGGCAAAAGGTATGCCAGACCTGCCACGTAATCAATGGCAAGAGGCACAAAAACAGGTTTCATCTCTCATGGACATGGGGGCTATTCAGCCAGTGCCACAACAAGAGCAGGGACAAGGATTTTACTCAAGACTTTTCTTAGTACCAAGAAAGGACAAAGCCTGGAGACCAATTCTGGACCTGTCTATTCTAAATACTTTTCTGGACGTCCCAAAATTCAAAATGTTGACTCTACAGCAGCTTCTGCCCATGCTGGACAAGAAGGCTTGGCTTGAAACTTTGGGCCTCAAAGAGGCATACCTGCATGTCCCTATCAGACAATCTTGCAGAAGATACCTCAGATTCATAGCTGGCACAATGCACTACCAATTCTCTGCACTGCCCTTTGACTTATCTACTGCGCCCAGGGTCTTCACAAAATGCCTGGCACCAGTAATTGCATTTTGCAGACAAAGAGAAATTCAAATATACTCCTACTTGGACGACTGCCTTATTCAAGCAAAGGACAAAGATATTCTACTACAGTATCTGGCGTTTGTAAAAAGATTACTAATTTGCCTAGAGTACACAGTAAACAAAAAGAAATCAAAACTAGTACCCTCTAAAGAGATAATATTCCTGGGTGCAAGCTTAAATACAACTGCCCAGATGGCTTATCTCACGCCAGACAAACAAAGGCATCTGACTTCTTACTTCAAAGACATGGCAACAAAGACCCAGTTATCTGCAAGAAAAATTATGCAGGCTCTGGGCTACATGGCATCCTGCATTCTACTAATTCCATATGCAAGACTACATATGAGGAAACTACAATGGTATCTAAAAAGTGTTTGGACTCAACATTGCCACAGCCTGGAAACAGTAATTACTCTCATTCCCTGCCTGCAACAGGAATTTCAATGGTGGGCACAGGCCTGTTACCACAACAAGGGACAGCCATTTACCTTACCCACTGCCAGGCAGACACTAACAACAGATGCATTAGATTATACCTGGGGGGCGCACATGGCAGGAAAATGTATTCAGGGCACATGGCCCTCAAACCAAATGCATCTTCATATCAATCAAAAAGAGATGCTAGCTGTACAAAATGCCCTGACAGCCTTCAAGGACCTACTTCATCCAGGACAACTACTGATAAAGACGGACAGTACTACAGTCATGAGGTACATAAACAAGCAAGGGGGCACACATTCCTACCCCCTCTGCAGGCAAGCCATGACTTTGTGGAACACAGCATTGACTTATCAAGTACATCTGCAAGCACAATTCCTGCCAGGAAAGACAAATACTTTGGCAGATGAACTAAGCAGAAACCTCATGGATCCTCACGAGTGGAAACTGGATCCACAAATCTTCAACATGATAACAGGGAAATGGGGATGCCCAGACATAGATCTATTCGCCTCCCCTCACAACTGCCAGCTACAGAGATTCTGCACTCAGACTTATCACAAGCAAGCATGGAAAGTGGACGCCCTTTCATTCAGCTGGAAAGCCCTTACAGTATATGCCTTCCCTCCTCTGCCTCTCCTCTCCAAGGTACTCCTAAAGGTCAGACAAGAGAAGCCAAAAATGATACCGATTGCCCCAGACTGGCCATGCCAGCACTGGTATCCAATCCTAAAGAGCTTGTCTCAAGGCCCAGCCTGGACATTGCCTCTAATACCTCATTTGCTGACCCAACAGAACAATCAGATCCTGCACAGCCAACTCAGAACCCTAAATCTGGCTGCATGGCGGATAATGTAATCATTCAGATCACAACTCTCTCTAAAGCAGTTATGGATGTTATTTTGGAGGCCAGGAGGCCCAGCACCAGAAAATGTTATGCAGAAAAATGGAAGTGATTCTGTGCTTGGAACCAAGAGCAGGGAATTGACTCGCTTGAACCAAATATTCCTCAGGTTTTGCAATACCTAACTGAGATGCTGGACAGAGGTCTATCCTTCTCATCAATTAAGATCCATGCCTGTGCCATTTCAGCTCATTACAATACGGACCCACCTATTTTTTCTCATCCACTGCTAAGACAGTTTCTCAGAGGGGCCAAAAACGTAAGACCTCCAAGGAGAGTTCCAATACCTACATGGGACCTCAATTTTGTCTTGGAAAAATTCACACTGCCTCCTTTTGAGCCAGCCATTACAGCAGAGATAAAATACTTGTCATGGAAAACCGCTCTTCTCTTAGCAATAACTTCAGCAAGAAGCGTCTCAGAGTTACAGGCACTAATGGCTGTGGAACCTTTTATTATTTTCCATTAGGACAGGGTTTCTCTAAGGACAAAACCGACATTTATGCCTAAGGTAGTGTCCAGCGTGGCTCTTAACCAAACCATACATTTGCCTACTTTTTATCCAAACCCACAGAATAAGGGGGAGAGACTTCTGCATACTTTGGACATACACAGACAGATACGCTTTTACTTGGACAAGACTAAAGCCTTCAGAAAGACTGAGCAACTCTTAGTGGCATATGCTGCAGGTTGCCAAGGAAAAGCCATTTCAAAGTAGACTATTTCAAAATGGATAGGCCACTGCATTCGTTTCTGCTATTCACAACATGGCAAATCAGTGCCCAAGGGCATTAGGCCACATTCAGCAGCCTTCCTCAGAGGAGTACCAACCAAGGATATTTTGGAGGCTGCAACATGTACTTCAGTGCACACTTTTACAAAGCACTACCATTTACCTCTCTACTCTAAATCCAGAGCAGGCTTTGCCACTGCAGTTCTGCAGGGCCTCATAGCCACTCCAAAGTCTATTTAGGCCCAGCCGCCCAACCTCAGCTTTGGGATTCATCCCAAGTGTAATGACTGCAACAGTGAAACACGTTGAACATAGTACAGTTGTGTACCTACCATAAATGTAGATGTTCGAGGGTATTCACTGTTGCAGTCCAGGTTACCCTCCCTCCATCCCCCCTTTTCTTTGCTGGGACTTATCTGTACCTATCTATTCTATACAACCTATGTGGTGTATTTGCTTGTAGATGAAGGTTATGTGCATGCTTTTTTATGATCATAATTTTTACAGCCTACCCTTTTGGGGGCACCTGACATTTGGGGCAAGAAAAACTGAAGAAAATGGCGTTGGCTGCATCTTTTATACCCCTGGCGCACTGACGTCAGGGAAGAAGCGACAGCAACCGACGCCAGACCAAGACTTTGGAATTCAGGCCAACTGCGGGTAGCTTGCCAGCAGGATAACCCAAGTGTAATGACTGCAACAGTGAATACACTCGAACATCTACATTTATGGTAGGTACACAACTGTACTTTGTATGGGGGATAGGAGTTCTTCTTACAGGACCTAGTTTATCAAGTTTTTTGAATATGAATACATTTTTCAACTAGTTGGAGAGGGGGGATAAGATTGTTATATGTTCAAAGTTAGTAATGTCTAATTACTAATGTGTGGCTTTTTCCAGAGAGAGTGAGCATGGGATTCTTGGATTGACCTATATGTAAGGATTTAGACAGGGTAGGCAATGCTATCGGCTGTTATTTTAAGGTACTGTCTTGGAAGGTCATCAGCTGAAGTAGAACACGGTTTGAGTTTGTTCAGTGTAGTTTTGTATATGATGTGGTCGCAGGTTTGAAGGTGAAAGTGGATATGGTGATACATGGCTGCTGGGCAGCGATAGGCTTAGATGTTGGGGAATCCTTGGTTGGAGATGCTATACTTGCTATGAAGTAAGAGTTGAACTATATTGCAATTTCGAGTGATGAGGTATTAGGCGAGGGGTTACAGCTGAATTTATGGCCGGGATGCACAATTTCCTTAATGGCTATTTAGAACTTCTTAGGGTTGTGTTTACTATTATTCTGCAAGTTATTATTGTGTAGTATTTTGTATTAATTAATTTGTGTTTTAGTACAGCCGCAAAGCATTCTGACATTTTCATATTGTGGTGTTTTATATTTTTGCTATTCTTTCCATGCATTTTTTCTGTCCTGCATTAGCATTTTACTCTTTTTGGATAGCCAGATTTCATTTTTTTTCTTTTTAGTCTCTTCCTTCTAGCAGGTGCAAGGCTATTTAAGATATTCAAGAAAGTTTTATTGAATTAATTTACACCTTCAACTTATGGGAAGATTTTTAGGAAGTTCCAGTTAATAGATGATAGGTTAGTAATGACCATTTCTGGTTTAAACTTGTAAAGATTGTGTGTTGTTGTATAAACATGCTGTTTAAGTAGATATGTAAAATGACTGGTTGTATAGACTGGGAGGTGATCACTGAGAGAGTCTGATAGTGTACTTGAGGATATGTGCTAGGGCCAGATACTAGGAACCAGTCTAATAGTGAATTTGATGTCTTGCTATAATGTGTGGGGCTATTAATTAGTTGTGTGTAACCAAGTAAGTTCACTCTAGATGTAGGGAAGTTAAGAGTTTATGTCCAACCAACTGGCATTCATATCACCTATTAGTATTATTTCTTCTGGAATTGTTATGGATGTCCAATGTAGGACATCTTTCAGTATAGCTATATCGTCACCAGAAGGGATGGAAAGGAAAGTTGTACATATTTGTTTATAATTGTTTAAATTCAGGAAAGTAATAGGAAGCTCTGCTGAACTGAATTTTGGTATTGGTTTGTTGTAAGGGGAAATGGAGCAGTTGGGAGATATTAAAGCAATACCGCCACCATTCCTCTTTATACAGTCATTATGGATGATATTATAACTGGGAGTTGTAATTTTGGAGTTGTTCATGCTGGCTTTAAGCCAAGTTTCAGTTACAGAGAGAATATCAAGTTTATGTTGGGTAATCCAGCCATGTAGTTCAGCATTTTTATTTCTTATGCTTCTAACATTTATGGCAGCAAAAGTTAAGAGTACTTGACCATTGTAGGGTTTATATTAGGAACAGAACAAAACTTGTCTAGCACCCAAGGAAAGTGACAAAATAAATGTAATTTATTATATTGAATCACATATTAGCATACCGGTTTCGGCAAAGACAAAATGCCTTCATCAGTGCATATGCTTAGGAGCTGGACAAGTTTTGTTCTGTTCCTGGTTATGGTTTGGTCCGTGCACCCTGTCTCCCTGCATGACATTTTGGACTACTCCTTCAGAGGGTTTATATTAGCACGTGGAAGAGAATTTTCTTGATGTTTATTGTGATAGGTGGGACCAGGATGAGGGTGACTGTCTCCTAAAAGGATTTTAGTGTATTTGGGAATTATTGATACTTGTGTGTTGGAGAGTATTGTCCACTTAATTTTGTTTTGAGTTAAAGTGGCATTAATCAGTCTGTATTTGGAGTAAAAGTGAGGGGCATCATTAAATAGGTTTGCTGCGATGTGTGGAGATTGTAGGGAGGAAGTATAAATAGGTGGTTGGGGCAAAGTTGGAGATCTATTTAGTGCTGTTATAGGGTCATGGTAAGATGAACGATGGCCTAGTAGCAGGAAAAGAATAGAGGATAAGCTGGATAGTAGCATGATTTATTAAAGGGATCTGTATGTTATAGTTGGCAGGTAGTGGGGAAGTGTTGCACTGTAGAAAGATATTTAGTGATGGTGGAGTCTGAAAGCTGATAGAAGGTAGGTAGAAAAGAAGTATTTTCAGTAAAGGAAGATCGTTTGTCCTAGTCTGTTTTCTGGATTGTAAGGAATAGGGTTTTTAAAAGGCTAGAGTAACAGAATGTAGGTAAAATGGGAAGATGTGAGGGTTTATTTGGGAAAAGTAGAAGATACAATGCAGCATAGACAGGTGCTGTTAGGGAGGAGTGTAACTATGAATGTGTATAACACAAAGCACTATGGGGGTGGAAATGATGTTGGGAATGGTGCTAAAAGATTAATTGGAAGATTTATATGAAGAGAGGCATGCTGGAGCTCATGGATTAGGTGTCCCAGGCTGGTATGAGCTTAGCATTGAGCAGCATTCTGTGTTCTCCAGGTATGATGCCACAATATAAACAAAAGATTACTGACTTTAATAACTGGCTTAGATTTTGGTGTGTAGTATTTATTGGCATGGGAGGATATGGTCGATAGCCTACACTGCTTTGCCAGGGATGGTTTGCACCTCTCCTCTTTAGGCTTTCTAATGTTGGATAAAATATTTTACTCTCACAGTATGCATTTTTAGTCCATGCCAGACAGACAAACCTTACAGCATAGCATAACCAACCTTAAAAAATCTAAAGGTGTTACTGCTCAGCATCAAGAGTGTAAGCAAGAAAATCCAATCCCTCCAAGCTCTCCTCACCCTTGAGAATGCAGACATTTGTGCAGTTACCAAGACATGGTTTAAAACCACAGAGACCACCCCTGGCACTGCAGGGCTACAGTGCCTTCCTAACATTTAGACAAGCTGTTGCACAGGCAGGGAATAAAGGTGAAAGTGTATTGATTTACATCAAAAACAAATGAATTATTGAATTAATTTACACCTTCAACTTATGGGAAGATTTTTAGGAAGTTCCAGTTAATAGATGATAGGTTAGTAATGACCATTTCTGGTTTAAACTTGTAAAGATTGTGTGTTGTTGTATAAACATGCTGTTTAAGTAGATATGTAAAATGACTGGTTGTATAGACTGGGAGGTGATCACTGAGAGAGTCTGATATTGTACTTGAGGATATGTGCTAGGGCCAGATACTAGGAACCAGTCTAATAGTGAATTTGATGTCTTGCTATAATTTGTGGGGCCATTAATTAGTTGTGTGTAACCAAGTAAGTTCACTCTAGATGTAGGGAAGTTAAGAGTTTATGTCCAACCAACTGGCATTCATATCACCTATTAGTATTATTTCTTCTGGAATTGTTATGGATGTCCAATGTAGGACATCTTTCAGTATAGCTATATCGTCACCAGAAGGGATGGAAAGGAAAGTTGTACATATTTGTTTATAATTGTTTAATTTCAGGAAAGTAATAGGAAGCTCTGCTGAACTGAATTTTGGTATTGGTTTGTTGTAAGGGGAAATGGAGCAGTTGGGAGATATTAAAGCAATACTGCCACCATTCCTCTTTATACAGTCATTATGGATGATATTATAGCTGGGAGTTGTAATTTTGGAGTTGTTCATGCTGGCTTTAAGCCAAGTTTCAGTTAGAGAGAGAATATCAAGTTTATGTTGGGTAATCCAGCCATGTAGTTCAGCATTTTTATTTCTTATGCTTCTAACATTTATGGCAGCAAAAGTTAAGAGTACTTGACCATTGTAGGGTTTATATTAGGAACAGAACAAAACTTGTCTAGCACCCAAGGAAAGTGACAAAATAAATGTAATTTATTATATTGAATCACATATTAGCATACCGGTTTCGGCAAAGACAAAATGCCTTCATCAGTGCATATGCTTAGGAGCTGGACAAGTTTTGTTCTGTTCCTGGTTATGGTTTGGTCCGTGCACCCTGTCTCCCTGCATGACATTTTGGACTACTCCTTCAGAGGGTTTATATTAGCACGTGGAAGAGAATTTTCTTGATGTTTATTGTGATAGGTGGGACCAGGATGAGGGTGACTGCTGTCTCCTAAAAGGATTTTAGTGTATTTGGGAATTATTGATACTTGTGTGTTGGAGAGTATTGTCCACTTAATTTTGTTTTGAGTTAAAGTGGCATTAATCAGTCTGTATTTGGAGTAAAAGTGAGGGGCATCATTAAATAGGTTTGCTGCGATGTGTGGAGATTGTAGGGAGGAAGTATAAATAGGTGGTTGGGGCAAAGTTGGAGATCTATTTAGTGCTGTTATAGGGTCATGGTAAGATGAACGATGGCCTAGTAGCAGGAAAAGAATAGAGGATAAGCTGGATAGTAGCATGATTTATTAAAGGGATCTGTATGTTATAGTTGGCAGGTAGTGGGGAAGTGTTGCACTGTAGAAAGATATTTAGTGATGGTGGAGTCTGAAAGCTGATAGAAGGTAGGTAGAAAAGAAGTATTTTCAGTAAAGGAAGATCGTTTGTCCTAGTCTGTTTTCTGGATTGTAAGGAATAGGGTTTTTAAAAGGCTAGAGTAACAGAATGTAGGTAAAATGGGAAGATGTGAGGGTTTATTTGGGAAAAGTAGAAGATACAATGCAGCATAGACAGGTGCTGTTAGGGAGGAGTGTAACTATGAATGTGTATAACACAAAGCACTATGGGGGGAGAAATGATGTTGGGAATGGTGCTAAAAGATTAATTGGAAGATTTATATGAAGAGAGGCATGCTGGAGCTCATGGATTAGGTGTCCCAGGCTGGTATGAGCTTAGCATTGAGCAGCATTCTGTGTTCTCCAGGTATGATGCCACAATATAAACAAAAGATTACTGACTTTAATAACTGGCTTAGATTTTGGTGTGTAGTATTTATTGGCATGGGAGGATATGGTCGATAGCCTACACTGCTTTGCCAGGGATGGTTTGCACCTCTCCTCTTTAGGCTTTCTAATGTTGGATAAAATATTTTACTCTCACAGTATGCATTTTTAGTCCATGCCAGACAGACAAACCTTACAGCATAGCATAACCAACCTTAAAAAATCTAAAGGTGTTACTGCTCAGCATCAAGAGTGTAAGCAAGAAAATCCAATCCCTCCAAGCTCTCCTCACCCTTGAGAATGCAGACATTTGTGCAGTTACCAAGACATGGTTTAAAACCACAGAGACCACCCCTGGCACTGCAGGGCTACAGTGCTTTCCTAACATTTAGACAAGCTGTTGCACAGGCAGGGAGTAAAGGTGGAAGTGTATTGATTTACATCAAAAACAAACCTATCTCAAGACTGGTCAAACGGGATGATATTGTTGAGCTTCTCCACGTCCAAATTACCGTAGGCAAAGGACCATAGGTTCATAGGTAGGTACTAGGCTATTGGCCCTAGGGCCTATATAAGCCTAGACAAATGGTACCCTGGCTTTTGCCACCCAAGAAAATTATTTTCCTGTGCCCCTGTCAAGCAGAGCCACAGAAGTGATCCCCGGGGTGAATTTCCTATCTCACATCCAATCATCAAGATTTTTCTTGAAGAGTGCTAATGAGGAGCTTTGTTTAATCTAGATAGGTAGTTTGTTCCAGAGTATGGGAAGTCTCTGGGGCAGGAATCTATCCCTCCAGCATGTTCTGTTTATTGTGGTGACAAGGTTTAGGTCCCTAGAGCATGTAACTCGGAGGGATTGTGATTTTGTTATGTGGAGCATGTCCAACAGCTCTGGGTTTGACATAGCTTTGTATGTTAGGCAGAGATCGCCTCTGAGTAGGCGAAATGCGACAGAGTAAAGCTGGAGTTTTTTGAGACAGTCTGCGTAGATCATCTGTTTGAGGCCGGTAATCCTCTTTGTGAGGTATTTCTGTGGCCTTTCCAGTTGTTGTAGATGTCTTGTGAGGTACATACCAAAAGGGGCATTGTACTCTACAATGGGTCTAATGAGTGATGAGTAGATGGGAACAATGACCTCTTTTTTCCTAGATGAGAAACCTTTTGTGATGAGGTGCGCCACTTAGAAGGATTTCCTGACTACTGTGGCGATGTGATTATCAAAGGAGAGACTACTGTTCACCTGTGTCCCAAGGTCTCTTATCACACTTTCGGTGTTAAGTAGTCTACCGCCTATGTGGTAGTTCATGGGTACAGAGTTTTTTCCAAAAGGGATGACAATGCACTTTTTGGAATTGAGCTTGAGGTCATGGCTTTGACACCAGGCATCTGTCTCAGTGAGGCCCTTTTGTAGGATGTCTTTTCTTTTTATTGCATAATTATGCTCATAAATTCAATCAATTCTAGTTCTTAGTTTTCTTTCAGTCTTACCATCATAAAAACAATCACAGGATATACATAACACAATATAAAGTACACCTGTAGTCTTAAAGTTACATCTAAAATTATTTTTGATACTTTGATACTGTTTAATTGTTATATTAGTACTACCATAAATAAAGCAGCACTGGGAACATGCACCTCATTTCACCATGCCATATTGTTGCTCCTGTTTAACCGATCTTTCAACTATATGTTTAATATTCTGTCCGCTTCTGTACAAATCTTGGGGTATCTAGTTCACATAATACATCCCCCAAAATCTTTCAACAAATTCTAATTCTTAATAATAAGTCCTTTCACTTGTTCACTTATGTTAGGAAACTGATAAAACCGTAGCTTTTTCAAGTCCATTATCAATATTATTAACTTTGTTAGTTAACTCAATGGCATCCCTCAAAATAGGTGCATATTTATTATTCCTGCCATATTTAACTATATTCATTATATCACAAACTATTTTTTGTGTTAGCCTCTTTCTAAAAACATATATAATTTAACACACTCACGTATGACATTTATCTTCTTCTGAGACAAGTCTAGAAATTCTGACAAATTGCCCCTTCACCAAATTCTTTTTTTTTTTTTTTTTTTGCCAGAGGGGTGGTGACTAGAAAAGTGTACATAGGAATTTGAAAAGGTAAATTTACAAAAAACCCTGGATTCATAGTAAAGACTCTTTTATAGTTGTTATAAATAATAATATCTAAATAGCATGTACTGGTTCGGTCCGTAAGGTGGGTACATTTCAAAAATTATTTACTGTTATTAATGCAGCAAATGAATTAATTAAATTAACACTGCCTGTCCATAGGATCAAAATGCCATCTAGGAACCTCAAATATAATGGCATGTGTTTCCAGTACTGAGACTCCACAATATTCTGTTGCTCCAATACAGTATTAGCAAAAAGAGGGGCTGATGCAGCACCTGTAGCTGCACTTCTAATTTAAAATATAGTCAAACAATGCAGAGTTGTTATACAGAACAATTAACATAAAATTGAACAATTTTGATATTAATATTGTAGTTAAAGTTATACCAATAATAAGAGCTTCCCTAAACCACATAAGCCCTAAATAGGGAAGTATAACTGAAAAAGATCTTTAACATCAATAGTAGCAAGTAAACCTTCTTCCATATAATCAAGGTTAGCAATTTTCCTGAGACAACCCCACAATTCTTTTAAAACATGATGCTTGTTATCAAAAAAATATTTTAACCTATAATTGACCCATTTAGCAAGTGGTTCTCTCTTGGATCGGCCCATAGCCACAATGGGTCTCAGAGGCAGACTCATCATATTTTTGTGGGTCTTGGGGATACCAAAAATAGCTGGTACCACAAAATGTTCTACTTTCAAATATTTAACAGTGCTATTATCAAATCCATATTCAAAGATAATACCTTCTAACCACAAATCAATTTGTGTTACGATATATTAATCTGATTTAAAGTCGATAAGTCAAAAAACTGTTCATCATATCAATAGTGATGCATCTTAACAAAATACAGGGTTAAAGCCATAAGGACAGCCCTTTCCCTCTTCTCAGGCTTTCTTATACGTATGCTTGGATTGTGGGATAATTGATATAACAACATATATTTTGCTATACTTAAATTAAAGCACTGTTTAATTTTCTATTTTTTAGATTAATATGTATCAAATTTGAATTAGAAATGTATCACTGTCTTCGATTGGGTAGATTGTTGCATGTGATTAATTATCTTATCTTTATAAGGCTGCATTTTTTAACCTTCATATCTGATGAAGCCCTTACTTTTGGGATGAAAGTGTTTATGGTATCTGTGGTGTATTAAACTTCTCTGAGTGTGACATCTGAAAATGATTCTACAAAAACAGACCCATCTCTAGGAAGCAAACAGGGGCTCATCAGTTTAAGCATAAGAAGGCCTTAAGGAAGGGCAGTTGGAGAGAAGGTACAGGCTGTTGGGCAGACAGCATGAAACGGGATGAGTAGTGAACCTCACCTCTCTGAAATTTACACGCAAGCATGACTGCAAGACAGACCCCCCCCCCATATCCCCTTTCTCTCCCCTCATAGGCAAAAGGCTAAGATTCTTCAAAGACCAGTGGTATGTTATGACATCATTCAATTGATTGAGGGATGTAGTGATCACAAGTTACAAGGTACAATTCAAAGGCTTTATGCAGCTCATGAGTGCACCACAGTTACCTGCAGACATGATAGGGCAACTTTTGGCATGCTCAGTTATAGAAGAGTTTCCTCCAGAAACGTGAAACAGTATTCTGTTCAGGACTGTTTCTGATACCATAGAAAGTCAAACCCTAGAGATCTACTCTGGACCTCTCTTCTCTTACAAAATTTAAGGATAAAAAGATACTAAATGCTCACCTTTCAAGTACTGCTGTTAATGTCTCATTCTCTTTTGTTGGCTTTTGACAGGAAAGTCACCGATTTCTGCATCTCCCATCTTCCAAGAATGCAGGAAATTTGTCAGTCAATCCCCTTCCATTTCCAGTTCACTTTTGCCATTTGGGCTCTCCATTGCCTCACAGGATGAACATATTTACCCTTACCTGAATGCTAGATACAAGCCAGCTATTGAAAGCCATAGACATTTTATTTTATGCCTAACAGATATGAGGAACTCCATGAGCCATCAGAAATCAAATATGTATCCAGCCCAAACCAAGACTTCCTGGGGATCTTTTCAGGGCTCCAATCAGTGCAAGGTGTTCCCACTTCCAGATGGGTCTGTGTCATTAGATCTCTCTTTCTCCCTGGATTTTGTTCAAATGAAGAGTGTAACTAAAATGGAAATCCTTAAAGCCCTGGAATACATTCCAGCATCTGTTTTGATTGTGCCTCTTGACAAGTTACAAATGAAAACGATTCACTGGTTGTGCAGGAACATGGGAATTCAGCACTTGTGTCCTTTGAAGATGTCTTTCCCTGATTCTTTGTATTTGCAAGAAGTTTATTTGGTAAGTGGACTTAGTAACAAAGAACATGGAGATATTTTTGTCCCTATGCCAAGGTTTCCAGTCCTGACTGTGGCTGCAGATGCTTAAGACCTTGCCTTGGGACCCACACTGGATAACTCAAAGTACAGGGGCACTGGGACTCCAATACTGTAAGCCAACATGTCATTGTGAAATATATATTGGCACATATCTGAGCCCTTCAAGTATTCAAGGAAAAATGGAAACCAAACACACAGTAGTGACAGATAATGTAATATGATACATCAACAAATGGGGGGAGGCACTCATTCCTATCACTCCTACAAACTCCTTTTACTCCTGTCACTCCTACTGATGCCTAAACATGAAAATATGGGGACACATAGCAATAGAGTACAGTCTCCTTCTAAATGCTATTTTCATTTCATCAGAAGAAACTTACACTGTTGACTCACTACGCAAGTGCACATGTAGTCCACACAAAGTGACCCCAGACTGACATACATTTTAGCCAATATCACAGTCGTGGGGACTTCCTAGCTCCACCTCTTTGGCACCCCCTCAAAACTGTTAGCCCAAAAGATTTTGTTCACGATTCCCATAACAGGTGGCTTGGATAACAAGTGCAAGGAGCCTTCCTAGGCGTATAGCTCTCCCAAAAGTGCTGGGGAAGGCCAGGGAGAAACAAGCAGGTATGGTCTTAACAGTGCACTTTTGGGTGTGGTAGCTGTGTTTCTCCTTACTTCCCTAGCTCTGGAAAAAGGAGACTTCGTTGACGACTTCTTGGGACTGCAACCCGCTGAAGCAGTAAGAGGAAGCCTTATTGCACCCCAGCTTAAAAATGCTCAGCTGGACTGCCTGTGGAATAGGCCATTCACCTCAAATTTGGAAGTATATGGCCCAGAGGTTCTTTGTATGTTGAAAGAATCTGGAAACTTCAGTACTAAGAAGTCATAGCTGGGTAAATGAAAATGTTTCTTTTGGTACACATTTAGTCAAGTTCTTTCAAAAGAACGTCAGTGCAATAAGTCCTTAGCTACCTAAGTTCCCTTTCCTGAGCATGGGTGGTCCATGCCCACAGTAAGAGTCCCATTTATCTGCTATTGTAAATGGTCTATATGTAGACCCTCTTTTTCTTATCTCTGCTAATTGTTAAGCTCTCCCTTAAAGGGTACGTCTTGTGAAAGAGGCTACTCAGGAAACAGAAAAGAAAAACCCTTCTTGGGACCGCAGCTCTGTGTTTGAGAAGCTGTCAGTTTCTCTTTTCAAACTAGTATGTGATTGTGCCATAACATTCCTTTTTTGGGAAATCACTTCTGCTAGGAAAGTATCTAACTATCTAACTACAAGCTTTGAAGGCTACAAAACCTTGAATTATATTCCATCAGGATAGGATGGCCTTAAGAACTGATCTGTCTTTATTGCCCTAGGTTGTGATAGAAGTGTCTTTGAACCATGATGTTCATCCCTATTCTTCTTCCCCAACCTAGAATATGGGTGAAAGACAACTGCCCTCTTTTGATAAGTGCAAACAGTTGGGATATTGTTTAGGCAGAACCAAGTGATGGAGAAAAACAGATCGGTATTGCATTTATTTTTAGCAAGACCAACTGGGCAGAGCAGTATATAATCAAACATTTTATAAATATCTAGAAAACTATATTGCATTCTGTTTTGATTACCATCACCAGGACAAACTGTAAAGCATCAAGTAAGTGCTTAATCTGCTAGAGAAACAGGTATTTCTGCATCCTTCTTTAAAAATATCCTTAAGGGTTATGTGAGGCAGCTGGCTGGACTTCCATCCATAGATTTCCAATCTTTATAAACTTGATGCCTATTCCTGAAGTAGGGAAAGCTTTGCTACAGAAGTCTTGCAGGTTCTGTTTGCTCCCTACTGTAGGGATCACTTTAATGTTAGTACTGCTTTAGCTGTCTTACTATACACCGAGCTATTGGACAAATCCCTGTAAGTACTGTAATATATTTGTTATTTGCATTTACAGTCAATTATCAAGTACTGGGATCACTGCTACAGTAGGGACAATCCTCCCTTATTCTTCCCAAAAAATAAAAAAGGGGAAAGAAGCTTTGACCTCTTTTGTGAGAGTATGACTGAGACCCAACCTGGTTGTTATCTTTTTTGCTGTTTCAGGAGTCTTTTTAGATTTACTTATTACTCAGTAAATTATCAAGTACTGGGATCACTGCTACAATAGGGACATCCTCCCTTATTCTGCCCAAAAAATAAAAAAGGGGAAAGAAGCCTTGACCTCTTTTGTGAGAGTATGACTGACCTCTGTATGGGCACATACCACAGACACACTTGTTGATATTAGTCTGTCCTGGATTTCAGTAAAAAGAACAAAAGATGACAAGGGCTGCTGTCCTTTTTCTGCCCAGCATCAGTTTACATATGTAGCCTGAGGAGTATACCAGCCGACAGAGCGTCCAAAGCTGTGGGAGTCTGGCCATTTATACTGATGTTCACCTGTGGCTGTATCCCGTACTTCATGAATAGTACTGCAACAGTGATTCCAGTACGCAAACATCTGCTGCTTTGGTAAGTTACAGCTGTGTTTTCCATTAGATGGTGATTGTTTATTTGGACAGTCGACTGATAAAGTTCTTGCTGAATCAGATAATTAGTGGAAGACTATGATGATGGTAAAACAAATGTTTCATGTCCCATTTCCCAGTACTCAAGGGGTTTTCCAGCCCACAAGCACCATTTTTATTGAAAACAGCAGTGCATCCTGCAGCCAGTACAAGAGAAGAAACACCCATGCACAAAGCCTTGAAAGTGAGTCCAGAGAAGTGTGTGTGAAGTGATTACAGGGCACATTCCTTTCCTATTTCTGCTACATGACCTCAGATAGCTAGGTCCCTTCGTTGCTTTTCAGGAGACTGTACTGTAGAATTTTCCCAGATACATACACATCCCCATCCACATCAGCAGCTTTACTTACCTCTGAATATAGCTGTACATGTACTAAATATAAGACATCCAAGTTGTAAAGGCGGCTACGTAGCTTAAAATATGTTTATGCTTAGGAACAGTTAGTTACATGGCATGTGGTTCACTTTCCAGAAGCAGTTCATTTGTTCACCTTTTGCTGTTTACAAGGGCACATCTTCCTCCAGCTGTAATTTAAAGTAAAAAGTGCTGATACAGTAGAATTGGAAAATGCTTTAGAAGCATTGAGACAAGCTTACAAGTCAGATTCTTGGTAAGAAATGATGAAAATTAATAAAAAATGTTTAAAACTAAAAACAGATGCTGAATGCAATAAAATATCTGAGTATACCTTTGAAGTCTTGAGGCTAAATGCACAAAGAAAGCATGAGCACATTGTTTACTTTTTCAGGGTACCTAGTGAAGCGATTGAGTCAAAAGCTACTGGCCTGTAGGTCAAACTAAGAAGTGCAAAATCCTGTTTCAAATCATAACACTTAAAGAAGTCAATTTTCATAATCTTTTGGTTCATTTGGCTTGTGAGAACCTAAGAGTAATAAAACAAATTCAGTGTGTGAATGCAAACAATGAATGTATTCAGGAACAAAAGCACAGGTGCAGATACATATTGAAAATGTAGAACCAAGAAAACTCTGCTATTTACAGCATCCCATCTTCACCACAAATAAAAACCAGGACAAATAAGAGTCATAAAATAAACATAAATATAAAGTTTATTTCCAAAATATATCGGTTAAGTGCTTTCTTCCTAGGTAGTTAGGACTTCATCAGAATAAGTTGTTGTAGCAATGAAAGCACATACGTATGCGATTTAAAATCATGTGACAGACAAATGACAAATCACATCTCAAATGATTCTAAACACAGTTAATGTAAAATCATGAATAAATAAATGAATAAGTGAATGTGGAATCAAATTAATAAATCCAAGATCAGTTGCTCAGAAGGGACCATGGCTGTATAATAAAAATGCTGACTTAAAATTATAATGAATATAAATATAAATGTAGAACCTTAATGTTTTAAAATCATAAAATCCACAGTGTATTTTACTCATGAAAGGTGCTAGTTCAAACATTGTTTTAAAATAAGTGTGTATGAATTAATTTTAAAATAATAAAATGATGCACTCAGTTGACTTATCCAGTGTTGAAGTTTAGCTGCCCTAAGTTTAAGAACATTATTAATTGAAATTATGTCATTAAGACCAGTTGGTCTGCCATCATTTAACCTCAGCTGCCATTGCACTTCCTTATATTCAACAAGAGTTCCCATGGGCCACCCCTTGGGTTTATGGGAACCTGTTCTAAAATGGAAAATTTAAAGTTGTTGTGGTTAGGGAACATTTTTAAATGCTTGTAAAATGCATTGTTGTCATTACATTTTTGGATGTCTTAGTAGTATTCATATATTCTCTTGTTTAAAGACCTTTCAATTTTGCCCACATTAAAGGCATCACAGTTTTCACATACAAAGCAAAATATATACTACTGCATTGTTACCACAAAAACTGGTTTTATTTAGATTAATAGTCTGGTCATGAATCTTCAAATTGTTACCTATAAAAATATGATGACATTGATTACAGTGTCTACATTTGTTCATATTAAATATTACCCCAACGTACTTCCATGGGACCACATTTTTGTTTTCCAAACTATTTTTAAGATTGTAACCCCCTCTTAAATGCAACATGTGGGGAACTCCCTAAAATTTTTGAAATGTCTTTGTCAAAGCTGAAAATGTCCCAATTCTTGTGAATATTGAAAATGTACATAGGTGACATAATTAAGTTTGTCATGCTTATGCTGATTTATTTACAGCCTTAGGAAGTTTACCAAAACAGTATCATATGGAAATAAATGTTGACATTATGCCAGTGATATGAGTACCAGTAGCTTTCAGAACTACAAATGAGCAGAAACTGAAGTGAATGGAAAGCTTGGGTGTTATAAAGTACAGTTAAAGCCAAAACAGTCTGTGAATGGTATGCTTTCTGTCAAACAAGACCAGATTTACAAGACCTGACTAAAGCGATTAAAAGGAAAGCAATACCCATTACATACAGTAGAAGAACTGGTCTCAACTGTGCTAAATGCTAATTTATTTTCAGTTCTAGGTGCAAAATAGGTTTTCAAACAAACAGATAAAGCTAAATGGAGAAAGCTCCAAACAGTGTACATTTTAATACAACTCTAGGAGGGTACAGACTCCTTTGACTTCCATGTTGTATTTCATTAGTGCCAAAGGCGTTGCAAAGAGCTGTTGCACAGGTAATTAAAGGCTTAGACAGTATTGTAAACATTAGTAAATTTTTGTTAGTGTCAGGTCAGACATAAAGAAGTCAGACATAAAGAAGTACAAGACAACATACGGACACACATGTTAATAGAGCAAGACAATAATTTCAAGTTTAAAAGGGGCAGATCTAAAGTAAGAGTGAGATTCTGAAATACATGGGTTATATTCTAGCATTAGAGAGACTAAATCCTGGTAGAGAAAGATAATCAAAGCTATTGTGCAACTGACAAGCCAGTAAACAAACCAGAATTACAGAACTGTGTTGTAATGATGCAGTGTCTTGCAAAATTTGTGCCTAATGTATCTGAGATTACTATGTGTTTAAGAAAGTTGTTAGAGCTGAGTGTAGTTTGAGATAGAGTTCTGAAGAAATAAAGATTTTTTGCAGTACTCAAAAACTAGTTACAGACAACTTTGTGGCATAGAGGGATAAAGCCCTGACTATGCGGCAGGTGACTCAAGTAGTGTCCTGGATGCTTGTAAAAGCTAGTTGGGGAGGATGGGAGTGAATGACCATTGGTGACTCCCTTATCCCTGAAAGAAAGGGAGAAAGCTTTGGCTTGCACAAGAGTGACAAGCACTAGGTGATACCCACTGGAGTGTGAGCCAGCTAGTTCAGTACACAGCAGTATGCTTCCCCTTGAGCGGTACCAGTAGCAAGTTTGGAGGAGCTGCTGAGGAGGAAGGTGATGTTGCCAGTGGTTACTGGGGACTGGAAGGGCTGATCGGGATTTCCAGAAAGGGCAAATGGGCTGTAGAGCTCTCATTCAGCCTGTGAATGCCTAACTCCCACGTGCCTAAAATGAATGAGCAGATTGGGCATCAGCAGTGGAGCCATCATGCAAGAACCTGAAGTTGGGGGGGGGGGGTGCAGAAAAAATAGTGAAGAACCAGTGATAAAGTACTAAACTGTGAGTAAGTCAGTTTTGTTGCAAGTAGATGCCAGTCAGGAGAATGTTGCAAACTCACCGACAGCAATTTCAGAGTCCTAGTGCAGCAACATAGTCTCTCTGAAAGCATCTTTCAGTGAACCTAAAAATAATTACTAACTCCACAGTTGTAATAGTAGGGAAAGGGCAAAGTTAGGTTCAATGGAAAGTGTTTTTTCATCTGAACTGTTTTGCTGTATCCAGTCTTGCTGTCCATTTCCGCAATCCCCCTTTAGAATGTTATATGAGCTATGAGAACATTTACTGAAATACAGAAGATGCACTCAGATGGGATAGGAACTGTTAGCAGTAGTATGTGGATATAAGGTAAGAAATTCCGCAAATGTATCCATGCTAGAGGCTATACCCTGGTACAAAGCATTTGTGTAAAGCACTTACAGCACTGTGGAAGATGTTACTTTATTTAAAGGCATATGATTTGAAAGGGTAATACAGACCTTTCAAGAAACTGGATATAGCAGATGTGTTGACTAAAGCATATTTTTTAGAAAATTATGAAGAATTGTTGGAAGAAGAATTAGATTTTCTGTGGTCAATACCACAGTTACCAGTAACAGAAATTAAACTAAAGAAATTGTGTTTAGAAATGCAGTTATTGGGGGGAAAATTACATTGAGAAGCTGGATTGAGCAAAAATGTTTTATAAGAAAAGAAATTTCTTTTTAAGGAAGACATAAGTTGTATCCAAGAAGTAATATTCAAAACTGATGAAATCATTTTTTTTTTTTTTTTTTACATTTGTTTATCGGGAAAGTCCGACTGGACAGAATGTCCTTTTTCAGCAGAGGCCTGGGGAGAAAAGCTTCACATTTATAAATAACAGTATGATACATATACACGATACACATACAGATGTTAATTCAATCTCAGATACAAGCACAAAATGAGTAATACATGTTATACATTTCACTAATACAATCATATAGTTCAGGTAGGAGTACAACGAATAGCAGTACTGTGATTGAAGGTAAAAAACAAGCAAGTTAAGTATAAATATGCTTAGTACGATATACTATTCAAGAACAAAAATAACAGGTTGTGCTCTTTTAGCTGCGTTAAGATGTCTGTTTCCTAACTAGGGTTTGTGCAAGAGCAGGTCCAGGATTCAGATCGGTTGATTTGAGAAGTTTTTTAAAATTGGAAGTGTTAGTAATTGTCCTGATATTTAATGACAGAGAATTCCAATTTTTGGCTATACAGTTTGAGTAAAATAAACTCCAGCTACATTGTTAGGTTTGGATATATTTATTATAATATTATAATTTATAAAATGATATTTGTTTTTATATTATTATAATTTATAATATTGTATTTATTTTATAATATTTATCATAGAATCATAGGAGATTATTAGGCTATCAACCCCGAGGTAATTTTAAGTCTAGCCATTTCATCCCAATGTAATACCATAGAAGCGCTAGTCATTACCCAAGATTGCATTTAGGGATGACTACCTATGTCCAGGAGGGTTGTGGGCACTATCCCCACATAAGAATTTATGGTGCCCCATCCACTCGTCCAGGTTCCTCTTGAACAGTGTCATAGAGGTGCTGTGTTTCACATACATTGGTACCCTGTTCCAAAGACATGTCAGTTGCTGGTAGATAACTCTGTCCCTCCAGCATGTCCTGTTTAAGTCGCAGGCCATATTTAGGTCCCTTGAACGGGTAGCCCTCGTCCTGCTGATTCACGGATATGCAGCAAGTTCATTAGGTTTGGGTCTTGGATTGTTCTGTAGGCCAGGCATAAGTCAACCCTAAGAAGTCTATATGATACGGAGTATAGTGACAGGAACTTTAGTTGGTTTGTGTAAGGCTCATGCTGGAGCCCCTTGATCTTCTTTTTTTAGAAACCTCTGAGGTCTCTCCAATTGCTGCAGGTGCTTAGTACGGTATATGCCGAACGTGGCGTTATACTCAATTATAGACTGGATAAATGCTGAGTATAGAGGGGTTATAACCTGTTTTGCTCTCGAGGTGAAGCCTTTACTAATCAAGTGTGCTACATAGAAGGCTTTACTTACTACAGTAGACACATGGTGGTCAAATTTAAGGTCACAAAAAAACAGAAGCAGCAAAACAAACTAAATAAATAAAAATGCTGGCAGGCAGAGTTTCACAGACACATATCACTCAGGTGATGATAAACCAAAGGTGTATTTAATGATAAAAATCCACAAGAAAAACAAATAAAATGTGAGCGCTTTCATTAAGCAAGTGTTAACTTCATCAGACATCATTAAAATGTAAGACAGCCATTTATATACATATAAAAAACACTCTGATTGGGTAAGCAAAGAAAGGCAGCTAGCTAAGCAACACTGAGACAGGACATTAATTCTTCATTCTGCAGGAATAAAGCCTGTGGTTAGGCTATGACTGAAAAGGTACTTAGTGGTGTTGCTAGTTCATGTTATAGCCTGTTTAGAAGACAGCCTGGGATGTCGTCTGGTCCCACAGAGGCTGTGTTTTTTGCCTTGGGCCAGGCTTTGAGGACCTGCTTTTCAGATATGTAGAGTGGGGTGGAAGAGTTTGGAGTAAGGTTTGTGATAAGTTAGGCGGGGATAAGGGAGTGAAATTTTCATCAAATGTATCCGCTAACATGTTGCTATTTCTGTGGGGGCAGTGTGTGTGATACCATTGGCCACTAATTCTGCACATACTGTGGTCCTACCTTTTAGGCTATGTACGTAGCTGTAAAAGGCCTTATGGTTATCCTTGGCTGTACTTGCTAAGTTTCTCTCAAAGGAGCCCTTGGAGGATTTGACAAGTTGTTTGCCAGTTGAGGCTGAGGAGGTTGCTTTTCCATTGTTGGTGCCTTGCATTTGTTTTCTTGGACAGCAGCTTTTTGTGTTTATTGTAAAGTTTGTTGATGCTGGATGTCCACCATGGCAGCTTACTTTTACTTGGAGCTCTGGCTTTGATTCTTTCTGGTACAGCTGAGTTTATATACTTATGCAAGTGATTGTACAGGACTTTAGAGTAAGCTTCGGTGTAGTTAGCACTTCCAGCTTGGGGTGGAGCTTGGAATGCATTTATACGTTCACCTAGGAGGATGTAGTTATTTATTATAATATTAAAATAATAGTTATTAATAAACTGAAAAAGCATATGCATAAGGAAATAGGAGATCATATATGGGAGCACTAAAGTGCAAAGAAAGTGCAAGTGATAAAATGTGTTGGCTTAAAATGTTGAATCATGTAGAACAAGTAGTGCAGAGCTGTGCAACTTGCAAGTTATATCATTAATAGTAATCCAAATGATGAATTACTAGCATTCTAGGTTCCATGAAGAACATGAGAGTCTGAAGTGGGCACAGATATGTTTCAGTTTAAAGAAGCCATGTATCCTGCATTAGTATTCTTTTCAAGTAACCTGAAATAATTAAACTGATACCAGACGTCCAGGTGTAATTAGAGCATTAAAGTCTTGAACTTTGTATTGGAGACACTGACACAGACTCCCTTTGAACCAGCTGCTACAGCACCACTCAAATGTCTGAATTGGAAAGCAGTTCTTTTACTTGCAGTTTCATCAGCAAGAAATAAGGATTTTAGAGTTATTGGCACTGATGTACAAGGAACCTTCCTTGATATCTCATAAAAATAAGGTTAGCTTGCATACATACCCTTCCTTTATGATTATGCAGGTTACCAAGATGACTGTCTAAAATAGGCTGCATAATTGCCAGTGTTTTCAATTCCACAAAATAATGAGGTAAGATTTCTTCTTTCCTTGAATATGCATAGGTAACTGAGTTACTACCTAGATACAGCATGGCATAAGAAAAACATATTAGCTGTTTTGTGCCCTTTGCAGCTAACAAGAAAATGAAACTAGTTTCTAAACAGACCATTTCTAAATGGCTGGCTCTTTGCATTTCTTTTTGTTACTTTGATTCTCAAGGGCCATGTCAGACCACAGTTTGCAAGGGCCACGAGAGCCATTGCTGCCTTAAGTAGAGGGGTGAGTACTCAGGCTGTTATGGAGACAGACAGTTGGTCCTTAGTACACATTTTCAAAGAATTACAGATTGGGCATTGTACTCAGAAGTAGGGCAAGCTTTGCCTCAGCCATCCTGCATGGTGTAATGCAGTTGTCATTGGACATTAACCAATACCTACATCTAAGTGCTATAGGAATCCTCCCAATGGTTATGACTACCACAGCAGTGAGACATACAAAGGGCATAAGTACAGTCATATAAAGAATTTACCATTGTGGTAGATATTCAAATAGGATCACTGTTGCTTAGCTGTTTATTTTTTTGTGTTGAGTGAATAAGCTGTTTAGCTGACCCTTTTCAGTTAGTACATAAACCAAAAGGTATTTACAAATGCTTTACATTGATACAAACATTTGACAGAGTAATGTACATAGCAGATACTGAAATACATCTTAAAAGCAAGAGCTAGGCATAAATATATACACTTAATAACAAACATGATGGACACTGACAAAGCAAGTTAATTTTTTATAGCGCAAAGACCTTAAAGCTTTGTTGGCCTTTCAGTGTTTATTAGAAGAAGTATGTTTAGAAGGTAAAAGAGGTGAGATGCCTAGCCATTGTCAGTGAAACATTTGCACTTTGATTGTGTCGTGAGATAAGTGTTTTGAGTTGCTTGTGAAATTGGGAGATTGTTAATTTTCATATGTCATCAAGGAGGACATTCCAGGTAATAGGTGCTGTTATAGAGAAGATGTTCTCACCTATGGTGAGATGATATGGGACTCGAACAAGTTGTAAGACTTCTTGACTTCTAAGTGAAAAATTTGACGAATGGATGGAAAGATAAGACTTAAGAGAGGAACAGTATGATTCCTGTAGTATCTTAGATGTAAGGACAGAAAAGTAGATATTTAGATAGTGGGTAAACATTTGGCTTTTTGAACAGTGGAACAGTAATATTTATGACTGTTGACAAGATATATGAATCTGAGTATTTTATTTCTAATATTTCTTACCCATGTTTCCTCACTTGGGCTTCCTAGGGCTGGAGTGAGTACCTGTTCACCTCCACCCCTAAAACTTGTCATGTCTGTCTTACCTAAATGAGCCTCTAGTCTTTTCTGGTCCAGATGATTTGGGGTGAGCCAGATTTTTTGGGGGAGGTTTTCTTATCTCGATGTCATGAAACCCAAGAGATAGGTTGTGTCAGGACCTCCTTTAGTTGAGATTGTGGCTCCCTGATGAAGGAAAAAGTAAAGATGGCACGGACAGATGTCAATTGTATACTGAAATCATGCTGATGGAAATAGATGCCTACCCAGACATGAGGAGGAAATGTACAAGAATCTGGAAGTTAGGCTGGGCGTCAGGTATTCTGCAGTAAAAGTTTGAGAGCTTATGGCTACTGTAAGAGCTATTTAAAGACTCTCAAACCTTCATTGCAGAATACCTGACATCCAGCATAAGGTATGTGCTGAGAAGGACTGTGAGTTGGAGGTAAAGCTGTACTGTGTATAGTACAAATAGCATTTCTCTGTTTCTTTCCTTGTTTGTACTCTACACAGTAGAGCTTCACCTCCAACTCACAATCCTTCCCAGCATGCTTCACTGCACTTTTCTTTGGCTTCTTTCTTTCCCCTTCTTGTGACTGTTTTATTAACCTTGCTGCATGTTAGATACATCTCATTAGTCTTGTAAATGGTTTCTTAAAGGACTACTGTTCCAGCCCCCGGCCACTTTGCCAAGTACATCTCTGCAAAGCAGACCAAAAGGTCAAGCAATGCACAGATGTAAACAGAGTAATTCAGGAGGACCTAGTCTTCTAGTAGTCCTGTAACTTAAGTTATGTTGACCAGCCTAATACAATGCCTCAGCAAGGGAATGGCTTTCAAGCTCAGTCTTTAACTGTCAGGTACTTTATAAAAGACCATAAAACAGACATTCTTTTGTCAGCTTGTTTTGAGGTCTGTGAGTTTTCTTGACCCACCTGACCAAACTCTACACCTAGTCACATTACCAGACCAGTTTTGATTTCTGTATAAGAAATATCCTGTGGATTTTCATGTTCCCACTGGTCACGTACATTATACTCCATATTTCCTGGGTACTTTCCATGTTTGAAATAAGAGATTAGGTTTTGCTTTTTTATTTTAGTTTCCTAGAAACTCCATTTCATCAGAGACCTTTCAATAGTACTGTGCCCAGTCCCCACATTTTTCCCTTAATACCGTCTTCAAGAGTGGCAGTGCTTTGATGTTGTACTGTGCATGGCAGTTCCTTGTTCTCTTCTTGAGGATCAGCAGCACTCTCCAGTTAAGGCACAACAGTATTCTCATCTTGCGTCTTTCACAACCACCCCTGCTGGGGCATACCAGTGGTTGTTTTTAGTTCTCATTTCTGGAACAAAAGTATCCTGTTCTTGTATCTTGCATGTCATTTCCTTCTGGGGAATTCTGAATTATTTTTGTTTCTTAGTCCAAGAACAACAGCTTTCTGATCTTGAACTCCATATAACAACTCTTCCCTGTTTTTGTTATAGCTCAGTGTTTTCTGTTGTTTTGTTTGCTTCTGCACTGTGCAGTTTCTGAGTGCATTCAGTTCAAATTCCGTTATTTTCTTTACTTCTTCATAGAGCAGTAGGACAGTTTTCAAGTACTTAACAGAGGGATGCAATTTGCTTGGTTTCAGTGTCTGTTTCACTTCATTTTAAAAAACATGTCATAATATTTTGTTCTTTCTTGGAAGCATTGTGTACCAGTGAGATATGACTAGCTATTTTTTCCTTTTCCTTTTTAGGACTGACTGTTCCTCTAATCATGGACTTACTAGTCCACCTGAGACTGGTGTTTGATTCCAAAAGGCGTAGATTGATAAGAAAGCCTTATCTTGGAAGTGACCCCTTTCACACTAAGCCTTTCCGATTCAGAGGCCACTCTGCCACTGAGGTTTCCTCCCAAAGGCCTCAGTGTTGGAGGTGGTCTTATAGGTAGAACTACATGCTAATACAGCAGTCCAGCAGTGTGACTAATGCTAATTAACTATGTGCTCTCTGTTGGAAATGTCCATGTCTCCTGATTTGCTCAACTGTAGGAGGGAAAAGTTGTTGTTGTTGTCTTTTGGCTTTTCCGGTTAGGGGTCGCCACAGTGGAACTCCGGTCCGCTAATGATTGGCAGTAGATTTTCATGAACGCCGAGGTGCCAGCTCGACGTTCAACCTTCAGCGAAGGCATGCCCATTTACGCATGTCTTTCGAACGCCCACCAAACCGCGGGGAGGACATGCAGACTCCACACAGAAGGCACTCCCCGCACTCCAGCCAGAGGAAAAAGTGAATGCTGTAAAAATATGTCAGCCACCCATTCACTCCTATGCTATGGGAGTATTCATGGTGCAGGTAGGTTCAGCAAACAAAAAAGACTAACTTTGTGATGCCTAGAGTGAGAAACAAACCAACTTCGAAAACAATCCACAAGGAAGTCAAAAAATGGAAAATGTATGGAGAACAAACTTATTTTTCCATTTTTGTCTTCCTTCTGTAATGTTTTTGAAGTAAGATTTTGTAAGTATGAGTGTGTCTGCATGTGTGTGTGTGTGTGTGTGTGTGTGTGGTTGCATCAGGGAAGTTAGGTAGGTAACTGAAAATCTGGATGTGTTGGTGTTAGTGTGGGTGTGTATGTTTGAGTGTCAGAGTGCCACGAACATAAATGGGAAGTGTCTCCTTGCCTGTGAACAACTGGGGGGGTACTTCTTGTTGGTGTGTGTGTGTGTGTGTGTGTGTGTGTGTGTGTGTGTGTGTGTGTGTGTGTGTGTGTGTGTGTGTGTCTGTGTCTGTGTGTGTGTGTCTGTCTGTGTGTGTCTGTGTGTGTGAATGTAGGGGGTTGTCTTTGCCAATGCTAATGTGATGCACAGGCTACTAGGAAGAACACTGTTAGGTCTGATAGTTCACCTGATGATTGTGAGACATTCTAATAAGCCAATCATTTATTTCTTTTTCATTGAGACCATACTTGTCTGTGAATCACATTTTCGTGCTATTGGACTACTGTGACAAGTGTCTAACCCATGTTGGGCAGTTAGCACAAGCAGTGAGCATATTTCTGAATCCTAGGGATAGTTTTTGCATTTTTTAACATCAGGCAGTACTTTACATAGTTTCTTTGTTTGAATAATTGTGCACTCCATGCTGGCCATTGTTTTAGTGCCAGTATTCTTTGCTTCCTTTAAATCACTATGAATGCTGGTGACTGAATATTCCTTGTTGTTGCACAGTTGTGTTGGGTTTTTCAGTTATGCTCCAAATTTAGTATAATGTCTGACACAACAGACACTCAAAAGTTTGTTTTTGCACTGTTTACTATTGTCAGTCTACTATTAATTGTCTGACTTAGCATGTTATCAGCTGCACATTATTAACAGTTTTACGTATGCCATTAGAACTCATTCTTAAACAGTTTTGAATCATTAATCCATTTGAACTGTAGTATGGTTACACATTTGGGCTTACAAACTCTCTGAAACAGCCGTCTCAGTACAGACCTTGCTTCACATTAAAGTTTTCTTAGACTGTGTCTACAGTTCAGTTTATGAAAATGAATATAGTGATAGGTGCTTTGGCTTGCCTTTTGTTGCATACTGAAACATACTCAAGGTTTGCAGATTTACAGCTTTTTTCCATACTGGTTTCTGTCTAGGGTCAAGTATGTATTGTTTTTCTTTTCATTGTGACCACTTGTCAAAACCGGTGTTATCCCCAGTAGTGCTTTATATGTGAAACCCCTGTGTCTGCATTTCTGACTGACATGGTTTGCTTAGGACACACTCAGATAGTTTTCTTGAAGAGATATGGTTTTGTTATTTGTCCAATACAGTTGGCCTTCACGTTAGTAACACTCTTCTGTTTACCCTTCTAAATTTGATTTGCAGTGATTTATTTTCTCTGCATCTCTTTCTTACGTTAACCAACTTTGATTTATTTTCTCTGCATCTCTTTCTTACGTTAACCAAGTTTTTTCACATTTTTGTTTGCAAAGGTTTCAGATTAATTTCTCAAAGACTTTATGTGAGTAAAGTTATTGTCAGATTTCTGCTTCAAGTCAAAAAACAAATGTCTAGAGTTTCCTGAAGAGCTATGCTGCTGGTTTACATTTTGTAGTCATATGACTCTGCCTGGGAAAAGCCGAAAGATACAACAACATGACTCTGCCCTAGGGCTTCCATCCCACATTCAGCACTTCCTGATTTTGAACATTTCAACTGCTTATTTTTAACTTTATGTGCTGTTATGTCGGAAATTGACCCATGTAGTCACCCACATTACTGGACCAATCTTTTTTATGTACTGAAACTACACGCTTGTTGTTTCAGAAGATTTACTACCATTTTGTTGTATCATAGTCTAGTTCAGAAATTTAATTTTTGCCTAGATAAACAATCTTGTTTTCTTCAACAGAAGTTCTGGTTTAAAGACACCTCTGTCTTGCATACTTAATTTAATTTTCTGTTTGGGTGGGATATACATGTACACCCAGTTTCACGGAACCAGTGCAGGCTAATACCCTGACTTCCCCATCCTGTTCTTTAAATTGTTATCACTATTTTATTCCTGATTCAGGTTCTGCAGTTCTTGCATGCAAGTAGCAAACCTTTTCATTTCTCATTTTACGGCAATAAGTAACTGGCCGAGTTACATTTTTTGAGTGCAGAGAACATTTTTTTTCTTCTATGAACTTTATGCTGTAGAACTACAGTTACTCATAAGCATTTGTTTTGTGGTTGGGAGGCGTCTCCTTTATTTTTGTTCTCCATTGTGGTAACCTGAGCTGTGGTTTATGTACCTTTGTTGCAATCCTGTGCTTTAAGGGATATGAGAAATTAGCTTTTACTAAACACATTTATAGCAAGCAATTTGTGACGCATATATTTCAGTTTCAATATTCAGAATGCTTTACTGTGTGTGCCAAGTTCAGAACTTACTGCAATATTACTTTTATAGTTCTTAACATGAAGTAAGTGGTTATCTGAAATCTTGGTAAACTCAGGCTTTTTCACATTTCTTTTCAAAAATACAATATTTTAACTTCCAGATCAGCATAAAATCAGATTTAAAAGTTTGTACTGAATTTTGGCCAACATAAAACTATGTTCTAGCTATCTGCACCAGCATTATTTATTTATAGGGTGTTTTGTAAATAATATGTGGTGGTTTGGCAGTTGGTTAACCTCGTCCCCCTGCCTTTGGAGCTTTCCACCTTGCATGTGGTTCCTCCCAGTAGAAGGAAGAGAGACCCTCTCCAGCATTAGTGTCCTGATTCTGTCAGTAAACAGTATGAGAGCCTGGCCTATTCAGACCAGTTATATTTTCCTTTTGACTTTGATAATGATGGTGAGCATACCTCAGGCTTTTCTCCAGAAAATGTGTCCTTCAGAGAAACCCTATACTTGGAGTATTTTAGATGGGAGGGAAGGTCATGGAGTTGTTGAATTCCCAGAGAAAATGTATTAATCTCATAAGAACCCAGGCCTGTAGCCATTGCACCAGTGATCCTAGCCTTAGAAGATACATTTGAAGGTACTTCATTAGAACCTGGCTCTCAGCTTCATGCCCCAGAAAAACTTGATTGCTTTTACAGAATGCAGGAAAATATATACATTTCTGAGTAGGACCCTGTGGCTGATCTTGCAGTGGTATCTGTGGATGCCAAAAGGGGATACAGATTATCTCCTGGACCTAACACCTTCCACATTGATAGGGAAATGAGTGTGCTGGGGCCTTTTTTGCCCTGCCCCCCCCTCAGCAAATTGTCTATGCTAGTAGCTCAAGGGACGTGCAGGATAGGGTCATTATCACCAGCAATCCACTCCCTTCCTCAGCCTCTACTGCTGCTGCTTCTTCTTCTAGCCTGCCAGGGCTCAGCCGAGCTCCTAATTATCTGTTGCAGCTCGGGTATTTCTCAACTTAAGCATAACCCCATCCCCTGGTGGCACCCGTATAAAAGTGATGACCTCCTGCGCTTCCGCCTTCAAATGCATGCTCCCACACATATGCAGAGAAAGTCATTATCTAGCACTTGGGAGTATCAAGACCACATCCCTGTTTTTGGCTGATGTTCATAGTCAGCAAGCCTCCACTTGCAAGTGGAAGACAGCTAGCAGGACTAGTATCAACACCCCACCCCTATGGGAGAGCCAACATCAGATGCCCATTTCCCACCCTTTCCCACCTGGCCTTTCCAAGTACTGGAGCCACTGTATAAAATTACCTCATCTGGATCACGGTCACAACTTTATCTCTCTATGCCATTAAGCTGGACAGGATGCTACTCTGTTCTGACGTAAAAATGCACACCTTAGCAACCTTGAGATTCAGGGCCATAAGTTGCTAGTGATTTCATTTCAGGGATAATGGTCTCAGCCAAATAGATGACATGACCAAGGGATAGAGGATGAGACCCTTAAATACAAGCTTGGAAAACTAAGACACACTGTTCTAAAAGCAGGCAAATATGTTTTCAGGTGTTAATATGAAGCGGTGGTGGGGAGTGCATCCACAGCTGCTGTTTTTACAAAGAATACATAGCTTAGGATTCAGACTATTCTTGAATACTTCAATAGGTAATTATAAAATGTTTTGTAAGACACAGAACTTAACTGCTGCTTGGTCTTCCTTCAGGAATATTTAACAGGTTGGTGGAAAAGATAAAAACATGTGGTCAGTGAAGCCACTTTTCATCCTTTAGTTTGAAAGTATAATAAAAATTAATCAACATGATAATGGTCCTTGTGTCACAGGCATTCCAGGGCTGAGCAGTTTAAAAAGAGAAGAGCCTGTGAAAAGAGGTAACAATCATGGAGGGTAGAAAAGGATGGGGTTGTCAGCACTAGCTTACATGTTGTCCATTATTCTTTAGCCACATTCTACATGAGGAAATTCTAGAGAAACCTAACCATGTATGGGAACAACAGCATTACCTGCAGGTGACCCTCCTTTTTCCAGCATTTAATGGTGACATTCAGGTGTTGAGCACAGCAGGTCAGAGTCACCCTAGATTACTATTCATGCCAGCAGACATTTCTGAATTCTTAATGCAGATGCGTCAGACTATGCTTAGGGAACACAACAGGACATCTGAAAGTGCAGAACACATGGTCCAATGATGTCAGAATCAAACGCATAAATGTAAAAGAGAGGATGGCCTTGATTTGTGCACTGTAGATTTTCTTATCAGAGCTATACCCAGCTTAACCTGTTGTAAAAATGAGAACTCACACACTACTACTTTTCTAGTTTAGTCAAAGGTTATACATCATGTGAATTCAGCTTTCCATTTGTTCAGCCCACTCTGGCCTTTTTACCTCGCAACTACTTTCACAAGGTATCCTTATACACGTCACCATCCTTCCTTCTCCTCCTCCTCTCACCTATAACATTCGTTGTCTCTAACCAACAATGTGAAGTTGTCCTATCTCGCTTTCATTCTTGACTGATGGGTTCGGAACCAGTCCTCAGTTCCGACTCTGCCACTTTTTAAAGCTTGAGGTCTTCAGCTAGCTCATGGCTCAATCCGTATCCCTTGATGCAGTAGGGTATTCCCCAGATCTCATTTGCTGCTGAAAGGTTTTGAGCGTTGCAAGCTAGCTCTGGCTAAGTTTTACTAACTTTTTTGATATTTCTAAGAATTTCTTTACTTTGACTTGTTGTTTGTAGCTCAAAGAGTGTTAGCCTCTTTATCGCGTGAATTAATGCGTTTTTTTTTTTTTTTGTAATTTTCTCTTTTATATAACTTTGGCTAGTTGGCCTTGTACAGGCCTTTTTTTTCTCAAACCCTACTCCTATACCTAGTTTAGGATTGAGTAGTTTGTATATAAAAATTGTTAGATAGCTATTTAAATATTTTTTTCATATTACTGTTTAAGTGGATACCGCATTTCAAGGCTTTAGCATGTGTGTGTGTACCTGCCTTTTCACTTACTTTTTCTCCTCAGTAGCCGTGTTTTTGAGGCTTTACTGCATGTGCTTAGTTTTCTTAAGATTTGCCGAGCTTTAATCAAGGGCTATAACATGTGTGATCTGAAGTAGTTACTTCATTTGCTCTGCAACCTGTGGGTATCTGATCCGACATCGGATCCGAGACAGCAGCTTTCCAAGCTACAAGATCCGAGCTCCTAGCTCCTCCCCCTACCCATAATCCCCTGCTACATGCTGTATTACCCCAGATCATTTTTTGCCGCGGCTGAAGCAGCTACCTTTGAAGAGCTCCTTGGCTTTTGGTGAGATCGTTACCTTTCTTAAACTTTTTTCTCAACTGGGGAGATTGTATTTTTTAGTGTACGTGTGAGTAGTATCCCTGGGTTTTTTAGTCGTAGTTTAGATACTCGTTATTTTTTAGAGTTAGTGTTTTTCTGTGTGACACCCCTCCCCCCTTAGTGTTTGGGTGTGCGTGTGTGAGTGTTAGTCAAAATGGCTGAAGGGCCCAAAGCCATTTTTTCAAAGTGTACTGAGTGTGGCCATAAGCTTTCTCCGGCTGATGGCCACACTCAGTGCGTTTTATGCCTGGGGGTGGCCCATTTATCTACGGCCTGCCCAATATGTGCGGCCTTTAACCCCCGGGCACTTAGGGACAGGAAGAATAAACTGATCCTGGCGGGCTTGCTTCCCCAGGAATCGGCTTCTTCTTCCTCTCCCGCTCAGGCTCAGGCTGCCTCGGCAGCCCCGGTGCCTTCTGCGCCCCCTGCTCAACCGGGGACTCAACCTCCCTCTTTGGGTTTGAGCTCGGGGGACTCTGGTGCCTCTTCCTCCAAAGAGAAGAGGCACAAGGACAAGGAAGGGCACAAGTCTCAGAAAAGGCGGGCTGAGACTCAACCCTCAGCCCCGCCATCTAAGCTGGCTAGGTCTCCCTCGAGGGTCTCCGGATCCTCCCCCTCTCGGCGCCGTTCGCCATGTTTTTCGCCAGAGCTGGAGGAGGAGTATCGGCCTCCCTCGAGGTCATCGAGGCGGCCCTCCCGGCCCGCCTCGACGACTTCTAGGTCGACCAGAAGCCTCACCGACGCGGACATGGATCGGATAATGCGTCAATTCATACAGACCCAAATACAGATAGGGGTGCTCTTGCCCCCCCCTCTGGGGGGGGAGTGCGGCCCCCAGTTTTGCTCCGATCACTCCTTCTCCGACTCGTTTTCGGGTCTCGGAGTCATCGGATCCGGGCCCTTTCAGAGCCGGGGATTCGTCGGCGCCGATAGCTCCGGTCTCTTCGATGCCAGAGGTTATTCCATCCCCTTCATAAACCTTCCCCCCCACGACCAGACGCCTCCCCAATGTACCACCCGATCAGAGGGAGGCAGCGGCTTCAGAACTGTCGAAGTTGCTAGAAAAAAGAGCCATCCAGCCTGTCCCCCCAGACCAGTCCGGATTGGGTTATTACTCCAGGTTCTTTTTGGTGCCAAAAAAGACGGGGGACCTAAGACCCATTCTAGACCTTTCCGCTCTGAACCTGTTCATTCCCAAGGAAAAATTCCGGATGGTCACCCACCAATCAATTCTCCCCTTTCTGCGGGAGAATGACTGGATGTGCTCTATAGACCTCAAGGATGCGTACTACCACATATTGATGGACAGACGATCCAGAAGGTTTCTTCGCTTCCAGCTGGGAGCCAGTCATTATCAGTTCAGGGTTCTTCCGTTCGGCCTCACCTCAGCCCCCAGGGTGTTCACCAAAGTCATGGCAGTGGTTGCAGCCCACCTGAGACTTCAGGGCATTCAGGTCTTCCCGTACCTAGACGACTGGCTCCTTACCGCTGCCAACAGGCATCAACTCTGTGTGGCAAGAGATTACGCTCTGACTCTTGCCCAGAGCTTAGGCATCTCAGTGAATCTACAGAAATCCTTTCTTTGCCCTGTTCAGGTCCTGGAGTTCATAGGGGCCAGGTTGGATACCCGTATCTCTCGAGCTACTCTAACTTCAGACAGGCTGAGCAGCTTGTCGTTTCAGGTACTAGCCCTTCTTCAGAGTCCTGCTCCAGTGGCGGAGTTAGTCCTGAGTTTACCAGGGTCTATGGCAGTGGCGATCGGTCTCTCCCTTCACGCACGTCTACGGATGAGGGTATTGCAGTGGACCCTTCAAGTTCATTTGTCACTATTACTCTACCCGTTGAACACTCCGATACCACTGAGCAGAGTTTGCAAGGACTCCCTTCTTTGTTGGCTCCACGTGCGAGAACTGAGGGAAGGGAGACCCTTTGTGATTCCACCGCCCCAAGCCACGTTGACCACGGATGCTTCTCGCCTCGGGTGGGGGGCATTGTTCGGGCAGAACCGTCCAAGGCACGTGGACTTCCCTAGAGACTGCTTTGCATATCAGTGTCCTAGAGATGCGTTCTTCTAGCGTTGCAAGCTCTCCGCGACCTTCTCCCTCTGGGGACTATTGCAATCCAGACGGACAACATGTCAGTAGTCTGGTACATAAACAAACAGGGAGGAACCAGGTATTACCCCCTTTGTCGAGAGGCTATGAGAGTTTGGGAATGGGCGATATCCACCAACCGGTTTCTGGTAGCAAAGCACATTCCGGGACAGTCCAACATATTAGCGGGCAAACTGAGTCGAGTAATTCTCACTCTGTATGAGTGGTCTCTCAATCCACCTGTTGCGAAGCAGATCTTCCGCAAATGGGGTTGGCCTCGCTGCGATCTTTTTGCTTCTCCATTAAACGCAAAATGCAGCGAGTACTTCGCAATACTTCCCCCTGAAGGGGAAAATCCCAGAGACGCTCTAGTTCCTGCTTGGCCTCCCGGTCTCCTTTACGCTTATCCCCCCCTTCCCACTTATGATAAAGTTCATACAGAAAGCCTGTCGGTTGGGGAGCAGAGTTATCCTCATAGCCCCATTCTGGCCTCGCCAGATCTGGTTTCCTTATCTGCGGTCTCGCAGTGTGACTCCTCCATGGATACTGGATCCCATTCCAGACCTGATCTCGCACCCTGCAGGATACCAAACTCCGAACCTGGCGAACCTCAAGCTTGCGACTTGGTTGATCCAGTTCCACTGATGGCTAGGACTCCCGGTATCTCATCTCCTGTGAAGGCCATACTGGTCGCGGCTCATAAGCCGGCTACCAGGAAAATTTACAATAGTAAATGGAAACGTTTCTCCGTCTGGGCTAAAGACAAGGGCCTGGATCCATTTACAGTTCCTATTCCGACTATCGTGGACTTCCTGTCGCTGATTTTTCAGCAGGGAGCAAGTGCATCTACGGTTAAGGTGCAGTTAGCAGCCATCTCCCATTTTCATGTGGGAGATAGCTTAGGGTCCTTGGCATCTACAAAATTATGCAAAACTTTCTTGCGGGGAATCTTTCTTTTGAAGCCGCCTGTGAAAGCTGTGGTACCCCCATGGGATTTGACTTTAGTCTTACAAGCCCTGACAAGTCCACCATTTGAGCCTGCGGCCTCGGTTCCGTTAAAATTCTTGTCTTGGAAAACGGCCTTTTTGGTGGCTATTACTTCGGCCAAGAGGGTTTCAGAACTTTAGGCACTGTGTATGAAACCCCCTTACCTCATTTTTCACAAGGATAGAGTGTCCCTCAGGACTAACCCGTCTTTCTTACCTAAGGTGGCTTCAGAGTCAAATATCAATCAATCAATAAATTTACCCATGTTCTTCCCAAATTTTCAGAATAGAGGGGAATACAAATTGCATAAACTGGATGTACACAGACAACTGCGTTTTTACTTGCACAGGACTAAGGATTTTCGCATGTCGGACCAGTTGTTTATGTCCTTTGCAAAATCAGCCATGGGTAGAGCCATTTCCAAAGTGACCGTAGCAAATTGGATTTGTCAGTGCATAATTCACGGGTATATATCTTCAGGCAAACCAGCTCCTATTGGAATTCACGCTCATTCTACAAGGTCTATGGCCACCTCAGCAGCCTTTTGGTCCAGGGTTCCCTTGGACGACATATGTTCAGCAGCTACCTGGTCCTCTTCTCATACGTTCATTTCTCATTATGAACTAGATATGATTTTGAGAGGTAGGGCTTCCTTTGGCTCCGCGGTGCTTCGGAATATCTTTCCGTAAAGGCCACCCAGGTTTTGTTCCTAGGTAGCTGGGGACTCTGTCCCACAGGTTGCAGAGCAAATGAAGTAACTACTTCAGATAAAGAAGTTATGTACTCACCATAACATTCCATCTGAGTAGGTACTTCATTTGTCTGCAACCGACCCCCCCTGCCATCCCCCGAACCTTTGTCGGGATCTCTGGTCACCTGAATTTCTCTTGTCAGGAAGTTAGATCTGGTGTATTCTTCTGTCGAGGTTATGAGTTGTGTGATGGGGCAAAAATCGATCTGAGGTAATACAGCATGCAATAGGGGATTATGGGTAGGGGGAGGAGCTAGGGGCTCGGATCTTGTAGCTTGGAAAGCTGCCGGCTCGGATCCGAGGTCGGGTCCGATACCCACAGGTTGCAGACAAATGAAGTACCTACTCAGATGGAACGTTATGGTGAGTACATAACTTCTTTTTTTTCTTCCCTTTACAGCATTGTTTGAATACTATTATCTACCCATTTAAATTAGAGGGTTGTTTACTTATTGTAGCCTTAATAGAATTTTTTTTTCAGATTCTGCAGTTTGTGAAATTCTTACAGATTTGATAGCCTATTTAAGCTAGAAGGCTTTCGTCCTCTATTGTTATTCTGATTTTGTATTCATGACAGCAAGTAAACAAACATAGATAGTAAGGAGACCAAGGTCTCAGGATTTAAAAGATGTCCAAAGTGCTCACAGAAGATGTCTGTCACTGATGGGCACACCGAATGTGTATACTATTTAGGAGCCCTGCATTTGTAGGAAAGTTGTTCCATTTGCCATTCTTTCAGCTTGGGGGTACTTCAAGAGCGAAAGAATAAGTTGATATAAAGGGGTTTGTTGAAGTCTTCCTTTGCTGAGGATTTAGAGAAGGGTCAAACTCCTTTGGAAAAGACTTCTTCACCTTCTTCGTGTAAGTTTGATAAGAGCTCAAAGAGACCATCATCTGTTTCTTCAGATGGTTCGGAGCCATCAAAAAAGATTCAAAAATTCTTGGAACCAACCACATCGACTCAGACTTCTACCTCAGCTCCATCTGTGTCAGGGCTGATGGTAGTTTGAGCTAGGAGCCGATCACCAGTTTTAGATCCAGCTTCTCCTATGCTCCGATCTCCAATTTTACAGTCTGTTGAATCTCCAGCACCATGGTCTCGTTCTTCCAGAAGTCTTTCAGATCTCGAAATAGATCGTTTGGTGCAGAAGCTTCTGAGGACACATGCCTTGTCGAAAATGTTGTCAGAACCGACCCACTGGGCTTCAAATCCGACTAGACCATTTCTCCCTATTCGTTTCCTCCGTCGACCCCCTACTGGGGCTTCGGAGCCAGAAATATATGGAGCTGATAGTTACGGATCCCACGGCACCGAGACCAGCTTCGGTTTCTTCATTTCCTACTGCTCGGACTACCTCGACTCCGACTTAGGAGTCTAGGGGCTGATACTCTCCAGTCGGCTCCGGGAGAGATAGCCGGACTGAGTATTTATCGGTTCCAGCTTTACCTCTCGGAGCTTCAGCTTGGATGAGTTCAGCTCCTACCTCGACCTCAGAGCCATCTCTTGTGGCTTCAGGGTGAGCTTCTGGATACTTGGAGCCAGAGTTCTCCTCAGGCCATGGGAGAGGGACTTATGCCGTCATGAGGAGAGCCTTGTCCCTATGGGCATCCAGTATATTAGACCCTACCATTCCTTCCCGTAGGGCTTCAGTCCCAGCTTCTCCACAACCTGACCCACAGCATAGAGATCCAAAGCCTTATGGAGGCCCCAGAGGGCGAGCCCCTCTCTTTGGGAACCTCCCCAGAAGCCTCATCTGAGGAGGCACCCCACTAGAGGTTATGTAAGAGGAAACATCTAGACTCTCCTCAGGAGTCCTCGATATCAGACATGGACCTCAGTGAATCAGAGGGGTCCCCACGGTCGCCATCTGAAGATGTCTCATTTGCAGACATCTTGGAAGTCCTTAAGCAGAGAGGCAGCTGGAAGGCCACTAACCCTTCTGAAGAGGAGTCTGTGTACATGAAGGCGTTTGGTTTTCGATGTTCCACCTCTTGGGTTTCTCCGCCTTTCAACCAACTTCTGGAATTAGTTTGCTGAAAGGCTTGGGAGTCTCCAGATACAGTGGAACCTGTCCCTAGGAGGCCTAATAAATTCAGAACTGCACCAGAGGATAACATTTCTTGACTAAAGGAGTGCCTGTAGATGCTTTAGTGGTGGCAGCAGCCACCAAAAAGGAGTTATCTGAGATGTCCACATCTGTTCATCCACTGAACAATGAGTTGCTAATGATGGACAGGTACGGGAAGTGGATGTTCTCCTCAGCAACCTTTACACTGTGGTCTCTGAATTACCTAACTCACTTTACAAGGTTACAGAGAGATCTCCTAAAGGAGCTTGGAGATGCACACCAGTGTAATGTAGCTGCTGGAGTCTCAGACAAGGTAACTGCCCAGCTCTCCACCCTAAACTCATTAGTCAACTTTTCCATGAAGCTCATTTCGTATGCAGCCGATGGATCGGGCAGGTCAGCGAGTTCTGGAATTGTCCTTAGTAGACATTCCTGGATGCACTTGTGTTCGTTTGCTGAACCCTTTAAGTCATCCTTCATAAACTCTCCTTTTGATGGTTCAACATGTTTTGTGCCCAAAGTGAAAGAAACAGACGAGGTGTGAGCAGGAAGGGAAGACTCTCTGTGCCATTGGAGTCCATTTTTCTACTCCTTTTAGACCCTATCCTAAGGGTCAAAAGGGTGGAAAAATGTGGTTTCGTAAATCACAGAGAGCCTTTCAAGACACATGTGGTGAACCCCCCTCTAGGGGCAGAGGAGGGGGAAATAATGGAAGATGTCGACCACACGACAGAGGGGGTCTGCAAAATCAGGGCGACCGGGAATCTTTCTTCGTCAAGCCCTACCAGCATTCCTGAAAAGAGGCCCGACTGTTCCACTCTGGAGGCAGTCGGGGGGCGCTTGTCTTTGTACCTAGATGCCTGGCTAAAAATAACAAAAGACAACTGGGTACAAAGGATCATATCCAGCGGTTACTCTTTCTAACCTTCCCCCAGCCATGAAAAGAATTCTGGATGTTCCACCCAGTCACAGGAATCAGGCAACCACCGAAATTCAAAAGTTGCTAGTAAAGAGAGTCATCCAACCAGTCACCGCATACCAGATAGTATCCGGGACTTACTCAAGATTCTTTTTAGTTCCAAAGAAAATGGGACTGGAGACCAATATTGGATCTCAGCACATTAAACAAATCATGAAAGAAGAGAAAGTTCTGGATGATCACGCTACAGCCAATTCTTCCATTGTTGGGAAAAGACAATTGGATGTACTCTATAGACCTCTAGGATGCGTACTACCACATAAAAATGGACAGGCCATCCAGGAGTCATCTGTGCTTCCAGGTGGGAGCCAGTCATTGCCAATTCCGAGCACTGCCCATTAGTCTCACTACAGCCCCCAGAGTGTTCACAAAGTGCATGGCAGTGGTTACGGCTCACCTGAGACGTGCAGGATTCCGGGTGTTTCTTTACTTAGATGACTGTCCTCTTACCACCACCACCAAACATCTACTTCTACAGGCCAAGGACAACACTTTAGTTCTGTGTGCTCAGTTAGGGATCACAGTCAGTTACAAAAAGTCAGCTTTTTTGCCGTCTGAGCATATCGCCTTTATAGGTACAGAAGTAAACTCTGTAACAGTGATGCCAAGAACGGATTCAGACTCTTCGGACACAAATTCAGAACCTGCTTTTGAGAATGAGAGTCCAAGCAAGAACTTTTCTCAAAGTTTTAGGGACAATGGCAGTAACAGTCACCATACTCCCCGTAGCTCGAATGCACATGAGAATTCTCCGGTGGCTTATTTTACCCAGTGGTCAATGCAGGAATTACCAATGTCATACCAGATAATTCTGACAGACTCTTGCAAAAGAGACCTAATCTGGTGGCTAACCTCAGATCAAGTCACCATAGGTCGTCCTGTCACTCTGCCTCCCCCATCAGCTACAGTGGCCACGGACGCTTCCCAGATAGGGTGGGGGGGCATTATCAGGGAGAGGCAGCCCCCAAGGCATGTGGCAGGAACACGAGCCTCACTTGCACATCAGTGTACTAGAGATGAGAGCAGTGCTTCTCGCATTGCAAACATTCCAACACTCTCTTTCTCTAGGGACGATTGCAATCCAGATGGACAACATGCCAGTTGTATGGTGTATAAACAAGCAAGGAGGAACCAGATCTTACTCCCTTTGTCAAGAGGCCCTCGGAGTTAGAGCAGTGGGTGACCTCATCCCAGCGCTTTCTAATAGCAATGTATATCCCAGGGAAATCCAACGTGATAGCGGACTAACTCAGCAGGGCAGTCCTGATGCCCCACGACTAGTCCCTGAAGCAAGAAGTGGCGGAAATGATTTTTTGCAAATGGCGCCAGCCTTGCTGTGATCTCGTTGCGATATCGACAAACACCAAATGCAGCAACTACTTTGCCCTTATCCCCCCACCGGGAGAGTCACTGAGGGATGCAGTTGTACACGAATGTCCCCTGGGTCTCCTTTATTCATTCCCCCCTTTTCCACTGTTACCCAGGGTACTTCAGAAAGCCAGTTCGCTGGGAGGGACTTTAATCCTGATAGCACCATACTGGCCTTGTCAAATTTGGTTCCCTTTCCTACAGCCTCATCTATAGGAAAAACCTTGGATCCTGGACCCAGTACAAGATCTCCTGACACACTCCTCAGGGGTTTCTCATCCTTCTCTTTCCACCCTCAAGTTGACAGCTTGGCTGCTTCGATTCCCAAAATAGCCAGGTCACACAATCTTTCATTTGCAGTTCAACATATTCTGATTTCTTCTCACAAATCATCTACCAGGAAATTGTACCTTAGTAAATGGAAGAGATTTGTTATCTGGGCTTCACAAAAATCATATTGATCCATATTCAGCACCCATATCAGCCATTCTAGAACTTTTGACAAAATTTTTTAATGAAGGTGCTGCAGCAGATACTATCAAGAGTTCATCTAGCAGCTATCTCAAGTTTTCATATTGGCGATGAAGATTCAAGCATAATGTCTTTTCTCAGAGGCACAAATCTACTAAGACCATATATCAGACTGCCTCTACCACCATGGAATCTTAACTTTCTGTTGTCCAAAATAATACTACCCCCTTTGAATCTGCATCGTCTTGTGACTTGAAATTTCTAACTTGAAAAACTTCCTTTCTAGTGGCTGTTACTTCAGCCAGAAGAGTATCTGAATTGCAAGCATTGTCCATTAAACCTCTTTACATGATGTTTTACAATGATAAGAGTTTCACTTCAGACAAATCCTTCCTTTTTACCCAATGTATGCTCAGAATCCAACCTTAATCAGTCTATTGACCTACCAGTATTATCCCCCAAGTACGGCAGTAAGGCAGAATGCAGGTTACATCAGTTGGATGTTCATAGATAACTGTGCTTCTACCTACATAGAATAAAAGATTTTAGAAAGTCTGATCAACTTTTTGTATCCTATTCAGAAAATAAAAATGTCTCAGTGCATTATGTTTGTATATAATTCAGCAAGTAAAGAACTGCCACAAGGGATCAAGGCTTATTCCACTAGGGCAATATCTACTTCTGCTTTCCGTGCTAAGCTACCCATAGATACTATTTGTGCAGCAGCTACATAGGCTAAGCCTCATACCTTTATCACTCATTACAAAGTAGACATGGCCTCCAGGGACAGGACCTCTTTTGGTTCCACTGTTCTGAAGAATATACTCCCTTGAGCCACCCAAGAAAAAAGGTGCTAGGGACACTGTCCCATCAGTCAAGAATGAAGGCGAGATAGGACAACTTCACATAAAGAAGTTATGTACCTACCATAATGTTCCATGTGAGTTGTCCATCTCACCCTTCATTCTTACATCCCACCCACCTAACCCACTTCCTTGATTTCTGGGAGAATGAGACGTGATCCCTTCCATTTGCTTATTGGACTTTGACCCTCTTCTAAGTCTGGTAAAGGTGTATACTTGGTTTAGATACCTATTTCCATGGTTTATTTATATTTGTATATATATATATATATATATATATATATATATATATATATATATATATATATATATATATGAAAATAGTCATCAGCAAACAAGATCTTGGGAATGCTCTACTGTATCATGGGATATGGATGGAGCCATGAGCTAGCTGAAGACCTCAAGCTTTAGAAAGTGCCTGAGTCAGAACCGAGGCTCACTTCCGAACCCATCAGTTAAGAATGAAGGGTGAGATGGACAACTCACATGGGACGTTATGGTAGGTACATAACTTTTTTTTTTTGTCTTCTGCTCCTCCCCTACAGTATTTTTTCACTTAACCGTCTTTCTTTTTCTTTTTTTTAAACCTTTCTCACCTGAACCCCTCTTTTTCCTATTGTCAGCTTACTAGCCTGCATATTAGCTGTTTTTCAAAAGGTTAAATACTATAGAAAATAGTTTTTTTTTTTTCAGCTAATATTTTATGTTCCTCATATTTTTTCCTTGTAACAGTACAATTATAGCTTCATCATTTTAGTGTTATAAAATATTATCACAAAGTTTGTATGCCTTTTTTTATTTTACTTATTTATCTTCTGTTGACCAGGTTAATCCCAATAGGCTAGTGGCCTCTTTTCAGGGGAGAGGTACTATTTAATGTTAATAGGGGAAATTTGTCCAGGGCATTGGGGAACTTCATCTACCACGGGATCTTTTATGTCCACCTGAGCTACCACCAACTCAAGCTGATGGAACCTCGGTTTAACATCTCATGTGAAGAACGGAATACTCAGGAGTGCAGGACCCCCTTTTGCTACACTACAGTGTCAGTTTTAAATTTGTATTGTACAGCATTGTATGTCTTTCTTTCTTTTGGACTGTACAGTTATCTTTAATGACTCTGAATTGTTTTATAGCTTTCAATAAATGTAATCATTAATTCTAAATTATATTTTTATACTGTAGCTTTGCTCCCAAAGGCTCTGCTGAAAAAGGGTCCTTTTAATCCCACTTGGACTAACCCAATGAACAAATGCCAATAAATAAAATAAAAAAGGTACTTGAGTATTATCACAACCAGGTTCTATTGTACTGTGCCTTCTAATCCTGATAGCAGTAATTTCATTAAAAACAAACTCCTACATGTGGGAAATGTTACCACTGAATTTCAATGCACACAACTTCATGGATCATACAAGTATCACGTACTGCCTTCATGCATTTTAATTTAGACTAAAATTGAAATGCTTAACTGTTTACCTCTGAGGCAAAAGCAAAACATAGAAACTGCAAAACGTGGACATTCATTGACTGATAACTCCCCAGTACAGTTTCCGAAAAGGAAGCCTAGCTGCATTTTAGAGTGTGTGTTTGGGGGAGAGTAGTACTTCAATTGGAACCTGTCTTGGGAACCAAGTGTCGTAGCACACAGTGTGCTTCAAGCGAACATCTGTTTAAAAGCACAGAAGGTTAGCAAACCCTGGACATACAATTCCAACCATGGGCATGGGGGGGACTAATGTGCTAACAAATAATTCAGTGTTAAGCAGTATTAAAATGTACAAGAAAAATAATTCCGTGTAACCACTACATCACAGTAATAAGCAAAAAGGATGTGGTTTTAAACCACAAAGCCCGATATGCTCAACGTCCATCCTAGTGTCGATCCTCCAGGTGCCTGCACCACATTAGAAGGGGAAAATAAATCAGTCAAGCTGCCATGTGTAAATGTGGTAGTTTGAGTACTATCCGCAAACCATGTACATCCAGCTGACGCCATAACACTATAGCAGTTTTACTTACAGTCATGGCTGTTTACCCATCCCTACCATGCACAACTAGTTGTTTAGAACCCGGTTGTGATAATATGTAAGCACCAAAAAAAATGCTAAATATGGTGGCAGACAACATCATTGTGATGTGGTACCTCAGCAAACAAGATGGGACCCACTTTTACTTGCTGCACATTTTGGCCAATTTGACATGAAAATTGACTGAGGAACAGGGCTGTATTTCAAAGCCACTTATGTATCTGTTTACTGGAACTCTGTAACAGACCACTTCAGCAGAACATAAAGCAACCTACACAAGGGACAACTAAACATTAAAATCCTTCAGATAGTACTACAGAGTTGGAGGTTTACCTAATGTCAACTTACTTGCAACTCAAAGCAGTCACCAAGTAGAGAAATTCTGTTTCAAGTGATCCTATAAGTGAGCTCAGGAAATCAGTTGTTCTCTGTTCCTTGAAACAGGGCCTTCTGTACACATTCCCATTCATCCTACTTACCACAAGAAATGTTACTGCAAGCAAAAAGGGAGAACTGTTCATTCTAATAGCTTCAGTATGGCTAAGACAACCTTAGTTGTAGCTAGTCCAGAACTCTGATCCTTCCTACCAACTGCACCCTTCTAATAGGCAAGGGGATTACATAGTGGACTAACACCTCAAGACCCTAAAACCAGATACATAGATGATCTCAGCCTAATCCTTTCAGGGATATCATCTCCCAAGAAGTGATTTGCATTCTGCAGTATGCCTTGAAATCTTATCTCTCTAAATGGAAAATGTGGTGTACCATTAAATGAGTTGAGCTAACAGCTGTCCCTATGTCTCTTACTTTCAGAAGTTTAAAACAGCTATTTAAGGACCTAGCGCTTCTGTTAGGGTCTACCCCTTATCATTTGCAGTCTGTGTTCTCTGGGACCGTGACATTGTCATCTTGGTCTGCAGTCATTCCTCAAAGGGAAGTCATCTTAGTTAGAGCCATTTGCTCATCCAGTATTGCTGACAGAGTACTCTACAGGGATGTTTTTTTTAATACTCTAATTCAGTATACTCCCAAAACATATGTTCTCAGTTACCTCTTTCTTCTCCATTGCATCTCCAAAATTTGCTGTCTACCTGAGGAAACATTATTTGATGTCTGCTTGGGGTATGAAAATATCTGTGGAAACACTTCCAGGCAAAGATCCCAAACCTTTGGACTTTTTTGCTACTTAGAAGCCATGCATCTGTCCTCCCATTGTTCTTTTGTAAATTGCTTATCCAGTCTCTTCACAATCTTTTCTAAACTTTTCTGATTGATTCTTATAATTATCATGCAATGTTTTATGTACCCTACTAATTATCACCGTTTTAACATTTTAACAGCAGCTTATTTTCTAGATTCAGCTAAAAGTATCACCAGAGCAGGTCTTTCACTTAAGATCCCACCATCCATTTCTCTTTGCCTGTACTCTGTCAATCCCTGGTAGGGAAGGTAGTCTCTAGGCTGCATTCCAAATGTCTTCTTGGTCTCATCCCACTCTATTAACTATACCTCTCTAGTTTGCTGATTCCAGTACATTGGTTTCCTTGCCAGTTTTCTACAGTAAATTCTAGCCCCCCCTTCCTGTTTTCAGTATCCCTTTTTGCAGTCATCCCTTTTGACAAATTCACTTTTCTCCTTTTTCATGTTGGCTTAGTTCTTAGAATACGTTCTGCAACTTTATGAATATAATGTTCTGTATGGTTGTTACTATTCTCTGTAAAGATCTGCATCCAAATCTCTTCCTGTCTTTATTTCTTGAAATCATCCTAGTTCATCATCATCCCTTTCTGTTTTGAATTATAACATTCTGCTTGTGTTGTATGTATGAACCTTAAATGTGTAGCTCTAAAATCTCCCTTCAGGTCAGGTAATCATAAACTACATTGTTTTATTGAAAAGTTCAACTTATGCCACTTAACTCTTGCCCTCTTTCCCTCTAAGATAAACTTCTTCAGCTCTTTATTAATTATTGTCCACCATCTCTCCTCTGCTTTATGAAAATATGCCTGACTAGTTTATAAAATGAAAGGGACTAAAAACATTTTTACTGCTTGTATCTTAAAATCCATATCTATAAACAAAGAATTTCCATTTTCTGGAACACCAAATAAACATTCCTCTCAACTGTACAGATTTCACAGAATGTCCAGATTTTGTCCTCATATTTTTGTCTATTCCTCATAAAAATGTGCTTTTGACAAATTACTGGAATGATCTAAGGATTAACGTCACTAAATGATGACATGCACTTGAGTTTCAGAGATTGTCATTTAGAAAATGCATGCTAACGCAAACCCTTTTATTCTAGCAACTTTCTAGCAATTTTTGGGCCTCTGTCCCACCATTATGTCAGGCTTTGTGTAGATTTCTTGCTATAGAGGTTGAGAGGTATGAAGGGGAAAGAGGACACCCATGCCTTCTTCCTCATTTCAGTCATAGCTTATCAGAGGGAAGCCCTCACACTTTTAATTATTGCCTGTTTTCCTTCATGTAGCCTCCTAATTACCTTATTATTGTGTCAGGGAATGCTAATGGTTCCATTTCCGTACTCATGAAATACCAGCTTAGCCTGTCAAATGCTTTCTCTGCATCAAGACCAACAGACAGCAGCATTATTTTCTTACATTCTCTTTCCTTCTGGATCATCATTTTTGCCATTAAAGCACTTCAAATCACTACCTGTTATCACAGCAGTCAGTTAAGTTTTTCATTGCCACCATTCATTCATTCAGTACTGTGTGGTAACCACTTTGGTGGTAATACCTCTCCTTCTGATGGATTCAAGATCTATGTGAATTCTTCACTCCTTCCACATTCGCAAGTGTCTGTTTCTCAAGTTTGGTATTAAGATTCATTAGTGACACTAAATGATGAAGATACTCGCCAGAACAGTATAAAAGTAATGCATTTACTGTAGTCACACACTTTTAGAAATCTTTATTTATTCATGACCTTACATGAGTCCAATAGGTTACTTTTGCTATGATTGTACAGTTTTCTTTATTAAACTTCTGAGTTTTAAAATGCGGTGAGTATGTACTGCACGATGCATGGCTGCAATGTGTCAGGCTTGTCAGGTGTAAAAGGAATGGAATTGGTTGGAGGCTGGCATTGGTAATATTTGCACTGATGTCTGGTTAGTTTGAGATAGAACTATCAAATTACGTAGTTACCAACGTGCTGTTCATCAGCTTTTCGGAAGAACTAGTGTTAAGAGATTTCAGTTTTGGCAGAGTTTGCTGCAGGTTTAAATTTTCATTTTCTCTGATTAACAGAGATGTAATTGTTTTCTGTTTGAGATGGCATTGTTTTTGTGTGTGGGGGAGGCTGTGCTTGACAGTTGTCTAGTAACTGTTGCTCTATTACCAGTTGACTGTTAGAATTCAGTGATGTATGCATTGATGAATAAAGTCTCAGGGAACATTCGTAAACCCACTCTGATTTTGTGACATTGTACATGCAGTGGCTTGTCCCAGTGTCAGCCTTGGTTTTCACAGGTCTGCATTATCTTAAGGGTTGTTTGATGACCTCTAGATGCACTCCAAGCTACACAAGAGCCTGAAAAGATGTCAGAATTGATTAGCTCAAGTCTTAGCATTACTGTGGAGGCAGGTGTTAAACTATAGACATACATCTTCACTCTGTTCTGTTTTTTTTTTACTGTTCCTCTCTAATTAGTGTGAAGTATTGGGGCATAACGCTGATGATGTTTTTAACATTGACAGATGTAATCACTAGTTAGAAAGATGTTCTTCGTGTTTCGCTGTTGCAGTCATCATTTGTGGGTTATCCCTGCTGGTTAGCCCTCGGCCGGCCTGAATACCAGAGTAAAGAATTTCCCTCCTGCGTCGGCTGCTCAGAGACTGTGGCTGATGTCAGGTCGTCAGAGCTATAAAGGGTAACAGCTGACGCCATTACATCAGTCTTTCTTGTCGTGGAGCCCGAAGCAGAAGCAGTTTTGCGAGTGCATCGGACGGCCGTTGCCCGAGTGAGGAAAACCGTCTAAAACTAAGTACCCCTGTTGGGGAACAGTTTCTTGCTTTTAACTGATGTCGGAGAAAGTCAATATTTGTCTCAGTTGTAGAAAGCAGATCCCACACCGAGACTTCCATTCTCTCTGAGTCACTTGTTTAGGGCCAGACCATGACATCCCCGGGTGTCGGTTCTGTGCCCTGTTTAATGCTAGAACCATAAGAAGAAGAGCTGAAATTGTAGCTAGGCATTTTAGTGAGTCTTTTCCTCAGCGCGATATGGCATTGGTCTTTCAGCCTGCTACTGACTTACATAGAAAAAGGAAAACAAGGATAAAGATAGGGCTCTAAATGTTAGGCCCTCTGATGACTCAGGTCAAAAGTCTGGTATTTTTCAACCAGGTGCTACAGCTGAACTCAGTGAGGTGCCTTCGCAGCCCCTGACGCCAGCTGAGGAAGCATCGCAGGCCTCTACCGAGACCTGTTTGGAGTCCAGTACACCGTCGGTTTCACCTCCCCCTGCCGGTATGTCGCCTCATTCTCACATGGTCGGGTGTTGAGCTGCTTTGCAGGCACTGGCTTCCGCTGAGACACCTCTGACTACTGAAGCCAGGCTCAGACCGACGACAATGCCGCTGGTTAAACTCACTTTCTGTAAGACTACCGACCCATCCAGGCCCAAACCTAAGTCGACTACCCCCAAAAAGGTCCCTCCCCAAGGACCCAGCCACTGACCTACACCTAGCCAGCCTGCCCCTCAATTGCAGCAACTGCTCAGAATGGCAGAAGAGTTGATGAGTCTTGTTAGGGGAAGCCAGTCCCACCCTCCCACCCTAGCCAAAAGTAAAAGGGACACCTCGCCTGAAGTCCTCACTGACCAGGAATCAGAAGAATCTGTCCTTGAGGAGTCAGACAAGGAAGACCAGCCCTTTGCAGCATTTGAGGACTCTGATGCTGATGACCCCATTCCCTCTGCCTCGCCCCCTGAGGATATTTCTTTTGGGGAAACCTTAAATTCCCTCAGAGAACACTTTCAATGGGAGGCTCAGAATTACCCTCTGTCTAAGAAGAGTCTGAGAGAGTTCCATGACCTGCCCCAGCATAAACCTCTGGCCATGCTGCCTATCCTGGATGTAGTGGAGGATGTTTTCCTAGAATCTGCCCTTTCACCAGATTCTCTCCCCCCAGCACCCAGGAAACCTGACAGATATTACAGGGTGCAAGACACCCACAAATATATTTTCAAAAACCCTACTGCAGACCCATGAAGTCATTACTCAAGGCCCTAAGGGAGCTAGGGCAAGCTCATCAAAAAATCCCATCCCAGCTGACAAAGAAAGTATAGCTTTAGCCAGATTGGGAAAAATGTATACACTTCAGCCACTTTAGCTCTAAGAGCCTTAAATTGTCAATTTCATATGCTGAAATTCAGGCAGAGTGTCCTCAAACTGATTAAACAGAAGTTATCTTCCATTCCTGATAATAGTACTACCAGAGAATTAGTAGACCTCATACAGTCTAGCTCTCCGGTAGCCAAACACTCCTTGCAGTGTGGTTTGGATAACTCAGAAGCTTCTACCAGGGCTGCAATCACAGGCTCTGTAGTCAGAAGGCATGCCTGGTTAAGGGAGCAGCCTTTGCCTGATTAGGTAAAATTCAAGCTGCTAGACGCCACCTTAGATAAAGACCGGTTGTTTGCCCCTAAAGCGGAAGAGGTCATTAAGAAAATGAAGGACAAAGCCAAGTCCATGCAAACTGTCAAGGACTTCTTACAAGTGCACCCTTTCAGGTTCATCAGAAACTTCCCCACTAAACATTGGTCCTTTCCCTCTCGGACAAAACAAACCCAGAGAACGAGACCCAGAGATAGAACCCCTAGACATCAGTCCCTTAGCCAACAAAGACCCAGGCAGTGGTCCAGTGCTGCTCCTAGGCAAAGGAGTTCTAAACCAACACCCTTCTTCAAGGACTCTCAATGACTCCCTCCCCTCCCCTCTGCCCCTCATGTCACCAAACAGGCTAGAAGGAAGACTTTCCCTCTTCCTAGAAAACTGGCAGGCATCTCAGATCTATGGGTCCTGAAAATTATTACCAGCGTGTACAGATTCTATTTCAGAGAAAAGCCAAAAAGGTCAGGTTGCCCAGACATCCCTGCAAATCAGAGGACAAAAGCTATTCATCAGATCAGAAAGCTTTATACCCAGGGTGCCGTAGAACCTGTATCAAAGGAACAGACCAGAAAAGGATTTTATTCAAGACTGATATTCTTTGTGTTTCACTGTTGTAGTCATCACCTGTGGGTTATCCCTGCTGTGGTAGCCCTTGGCTGGCCCAAATACCAGAGTCAATGTTTTTCTACGTCGGCTGTTGTCGCTTTCTGCCTGGCTTCAGGTCGTCAGTGCTATAAAGGAAGGCAGCTGACGCCATTACATCAGTCTTTTTTGCTGTAGAGCCTGTAGCAGAAGCAGTTGGCAAGTGTGCCAGTCTGTCGCTACCAGAGTTTGAATTACAGCCGAAAATGTCTAAAGCTAAGTACCCCGTTGGGGATTCTTTTTTCTTGCACTTACCGATGTCCGAAAAAGTTAGCAATTGTCTCGCCTGTGGAAAGCAAATGCCACACTGAGAGTTCCATTCATACGGCGTCACTTGTTTAGGCCCAGACCATGATGTCCACCGTTGCCAGTTCTGTGCCCTCTGTAATGCGAGAAACATTTGTCATAGAGCTCTTATTGTAGCCAGGTATTTTTGTTCCGAAGTGGCATCTGTCAGCCAACAATCCATAGACATTCTGAAAAAAACGTAAGGATAAAGATAGAGACAGACCACACAAGGCCAAGCCTTCTGATGATTCTACCGCTAAGCAGGTCGTCTGTTCTCTGGATTTCAGTGAGGTGCCTTGGCAGCCCCTAATGCCTGGTTCGATACCTTTGCAGGCCTCTATTGAGACCCTTTCGGTGTCCGGTATGCTGCAGAAATCTTCTTTGTTTTCTGAGCCTTTGGTTTTATCTGCCTTGGTTGGATCTGGAGCCGAGATGCAGGCACCAGCTTCTGAGGAGGTTTTTCACACTACCGAATTTAGACAAAAAAACATCATCTCCTCCGACTAGCATTTTTGTCAGACCATTGGATACTCTTAGGCCTAGAGGCAAGGCCACTCCTAGGAAAACTACCTCTAGCCACCATTTTACCACTGCCCCACCACCCTAAGCTCAAATGCTTAAAATGGCAGAGGATCTTATCACCCTTATCAGGGGCAGTCAGGCCACACCTTCTAAAAGGTAGAGACCTTTCTCCTGAAATACTAACAGAATAGGATTCTGAGGAGTCTGATTATTCAGATTTTGAAGAGGAACAACCACCTCTGGCTGAGGATTTAGATGTAGAGGAATCCATCCCTTCTGCCTCCCCACCAGAAGATATTTCCTTTGGGGAAACCCTTCACACCCTCAGGGAACATTTCTACTGGGAATCTCAAGACGTTCCTCAGTCTAAGAAAAGACTAAGAAAGTTTCTAGACCTGCCCCAGCACAGACCCTTGGCCATCCCTCCAGTCTTAGAGGTGGTTGATGATGTCTACCATGAATCCAGCTTAACTCCTGAAGCCCTCACATCTGCTCACAGAAAACCTAACAGGTATTACAGAGTACTGGATTCTCACAAATACCTGTACAGAAATCCTGCTGCAGACCCAGAGGTCATTACACAGGGACCAAAAGGAGCTAAGGCTAGTTCTGCAAAGACTCCTATTCCTTCTGACAAAGACTCCAGAGCTGTGGACATATGGGGTAAAAAAGTATACACCTCTGCAACCTTAGCTGTCAGAGCACTCAACTGTCAGTTCCACATGTTAAAGTATCAACAACACACTTTGGAACTATTAAAACAAAAGATTTCAACCTTTCCTGATTGAACCAATTCGAAAGAGTTAGCAGATTTACTGCACTCTATTTGTCAAGTGGCTAAACAGTCATTACACTGTGGGTATGATGCCCTAGAAGCCTCATGCAGGGCAGCAGTGTCAGGATCTGCCATTAGGAGACATGCATGGTTGAAGGAACAACCTCTCCCTGATCATGTCATATCTAAATTACTTGATGCACCCTTGGATGAGGGCTGCTTATTTGGAGTAAAAGCAGAAGAGGTGCTTAAAAATATGGAAGACAAAGGAAAATCTATGTAAACAGTAAAATACTTCCTTCAGGTACAACCTCCTATGTTCAGCAGAAATTTTCCCTCAAACACTGGTCCTTTCCTGCACCTAGCAGACAGGGGCAAGGTAAGCCCCGCAGGGACAGACCACCCATACTCCTATCCCAGGGACAGCAGAGAACCAAACAGTGGACCACTTCCGCTGCAAAGGCAGGGAGTTCTAAGGCATCCCTCTATGGCAAAAACTCTCAATGACTCCCTCTCCCCCCTCTGCCTTCTTTCCACTCACCAAAAACTAGGAGGAAGGCTGTCCCTCTGCTTAGAAAATTGGCTTTCTGTAACTAAGGACCAGTGGGTCTTAAAGATAATTTTTCAAGGATACAAATTCTTCTTCAACGAACTCCCAGTTCCAAGAGGGTATCCAGACTTACCTCCAAATCAGTGGGTAGAGGCATTGAAACAAGTCCAAACTCTCATATCCCAAGGGGCAGTAGAACCTGTCCCCTCAGATCAAACAGGCAAAGGCTTTTATTCCAGACTATTCCTTGTTCCCAGAAAAGTGGGCACTTGGCTCCCCATCCTGGATCTATCCATTCTGAACACCTTCCTTGTGGTCCCCAAATTCAAAATGCTAACTTTGCAGCAGCTGCTGTCTATACTGACACAAAATGCCTGGTTAGTTACCCTGGATCTAAAAGATGCCTACCTCCACATCCCCATAAGGGAATCCTGCAGGAAATTCCTTTGCTTCAGAGCAGGCTCACAACACTTTCAGTTCTCTGCGCTACCCTTTGGCTTATCTACTGCTCCCAGGGTATTTGCCAAATGCTTAGCCCCGGCCATAGCCTTTTGCAGACAGAAGAATATACAAATTTACCCTTATCTGAACGACTGCCTCATTCAGGCAGATTGCAAAGAAAAGCTGCTCAAGAACCTCCTCTTTGTCAAAACCCTCCTAACCTCCTTAGGGTACACCATCAACGAGAAGAAATCAAGTCAAACACCATCCAGGAAGATCTTTTTCTTGGGAACACTGCTGGACACAGCATCCCAAATGGCCTTCCTATCCCCAGAAAACCAGAGCTTCCTACCTCTCTATTTTACACAGCTGGCTTCTAGAAGTCACGTCACTGTGAGGAAGTTCCTGCAAGCCTTGGGGTACATGGCATCTTGCATCCTTCTAATTCCTCTGGCCAGACTTCACATGAGAAAACTTCAGTGGTACCTAAAAAACCTTTGGTGTCAGCATTCTCAACCCCTAGAATGCTGTCTCCCTCTGATCCCCTGTATAAGGGCCGCGTTTCTCTGGTGGGCAGGGGCCTGTGCCCAGAACAAGGGTCTTTCCTTCACCCACCGCCCAGCCAGGCAGTCCATTACCACCGACACCTCAGACATAGCTTGAGGCACTCACCTAGAAGGCAGGTGCACCCGGTCTTTGGGATGCCCAGCACCTTTCCTTACACATCAGCCAGAAGGAAATGATGGCAGCAGAAAAGGCTCTGACGTCCTTCAAACCTCATCTCAAGTCAGGCGCTCTCCTTATCAAAACAGACCACACCATAGTAATGTGGTACATCAAAAAACAAGGAGGGACGCAGTCTTACCCTCTGTGCAGGCTAGCCGTGAACCTCTGGCTGAAAGCCCCTTCCATGGGGCTACACCTGATAGCCCAATACCTACCAGGGATCAACGACACCCTGGCAGACCACTTAAGCAGAAATTTACTGGACCCCCACGAATGGCAGCTCCACTGAAAAATCTTTTTGCAAATCACTCAGGCGTGGGAGACTCTGGAGGTGGATCTCTTTGCTTCGCACTTCAACCACCAGTTAAAAAAATTCTGTACCAGGGAGTATCACCACCTAGCGTAGAAGGTGGATGCCTTAACCTTCTCCTGGAGCACTCTGTTTGTGTATGCAATCCCTCCTCTGCCTCTCATTCCCAAGGTACTGATCAAAATAAGGAAGGAGAGACCAAAGGCCATCCTCATTGCTCCAGATTGAGAAATGTTGCACCCAGACTTGCAGACTGTCAAACTGTCAGCATGGCTAATACTCTAAAGGCAAACAAGGGGCCACTGTTAAGCAAACAGGTCCTTGACATTATCACAGAGGCCAGAGGGCCCAGCACAAGAACATTCTATGCAGGAAAATGGAAAAGATTCTGCTCCTGGAGCCAGTCCAGAGGGGGCACTACCTTGCAACCTTCCATCCCTCTTATCCTGTACTACCTAGCAGAGCTACTTAATAGTGGCCTCTCCTTCTCCTCTGTTAAAATCCACACCTTAGCCATTTCAGCTCATTTTGATACAGAACAGCCCCTGTTCTCCCATCCTTTGATTAAACAGTTCCTCAGAGAGGCTTCTAATATCAGACCTGCCAGAAGGCCACTCACTCCAGCCTGGGATCTGAATTATGTTTTGGAAAAAATAACTTTACCACCCTTCGAACCTGCTGCTTCAGTAGAAATAAGATACCTCTCCTGGAAGACTTCTTTTCTCCTAGCTATCAACTGATCCAGAAGGGTTTCAGAACTTCAGGCACTGATGACCATTGAGCCCTTCATCATCTTCCATGCAGACAGGGTCTCCCTGAGGACTAATCCCTCCTTTGTGCCCAAGGTGGTATCTAATGTACCTCTCAACCAGGCCATACATCTACCCACCTTCTTTCCTAACCCTCAAAATAAGGGGGAAAGAATTCTGCACTCACTAGACATACACAGCTCAGATACTATCTGGATCGTACAAAACCCTTCAGGAAAACAGACCAACTACTTGTCAGCTTTGCCCTAGGGGCAGAGGGGAAAGCCCATTTCCAAACAGACCATTTCCAAATGGATATCACACTATACATCAGAACATGCTGGAGGGATAGATTCCTGTCCCAGAGACTTTCCATACTCTAGAACAGACTACCTATCTATGTCAAACAGAGCTCCTCGTGAGCACTCTTCAAGAAAAATCTTGATGGTTGTATGGGAAATAGGAAATTCACCCCAGGGATCACTTCTGTGGCTCTGCTCGACAGGGGAACAGGAAAATAATTTTCTTGGGTGGTGAAAGCCAGGGTACCTTTTTGGCTAGGCTTATATAGGCCCTAGGGCTAATAGCCTAGTACCTACCTATGAACCTACCTATGTATCCATTTCTGCTATAGATTGCATGGGAACCCCCCCCCCCCAAGTCTGTTCAAACCCATTCCACTAGGGCAGCCTCCACTTCTACAGCATTCCTCAGAGGAGTTCCCACCAGGGACATCCTGGAAGCTGCCACCTGGACGTCTGTCCATACTTTTACCAAGCATTACCACCTACCTCTATTTTCTAAGGCTAGGGCAGGGTTTGCCTCTGCAGTTCTGCAAGGCATGCTGACCCATTCCTAGGTCTCTTACTAATCCTACAACTCTTCTCCTTAGCTTTGGAAATCCTCCCACAGGTGATTATTGCAATAGTGAAACACAAAGAACATAGTACATTTGTGTACACTTACCATAAATGTAGATGATGTTCATCGTGCATACAGCTGCAGTCATAACAGATGGGATTATCCTGCCGTCAGGCGGGTCCTCAGTCGTCCGAATTCCAAAGTCTAGGTCCGGCGTCGGTGGTCGTCGCTTCTTCCCTGACGTCAGTGCGGCAGGGGTATAAAAGAACCAGCCGACGCCATTTTCTTCAGTCTTTCTTGCCGCGCGGTGCCCGAAGCAAAAGCAGTTCACAAGTGCCGGTCAGCCAGCTCCTGAGAATTACGAAAAATATTTCAGCCGAAGTCTTCTTGAAAGCTAAGTACCCCGTTGGGGAAACTTTTCTTGCCTCAGACCGATGTCAGACAAAGTTAATAATTGCATTTCATGTGGGAAGCAAATACCGCATAAGGATTTCCATTCCTTCTGCATTCCTTGCTTAGGCCCAGACCACGATGTCTCGGCCTGTCGTTTTTGTGCTAGATTCAACAAACGCACTATTAAGCGTCGGGAGTTAAGCCCAACACTATTTTGGTAAAAAGTTTAATTACATTATGTCGTCGGATACTCCGACTCCAGTTTTGAGTAAAAGATGCAAAGATAAGGACCGACATACGAGGTCCGCGACTTCTACCGACACCACGCTAAAGGCGCCTACAGGTGCTCCGGTTCTTGGCGAGGCGCCTACGCAGCCCCTGAGTACTGATGACGCTTCTTTAGCGGTGTCTTCTGTGCCCGAGGTCGCAGGCTCCTCAGCCCGCACTCCGACTACAGATACCGACACCACTCTTGGTGGGGAAACTCGGAGTTTAGACAGGCCTGCCACCTCTCAAGGCGTCTTCAGGCCTTCCTCTTTTTCCATTAAGGCTTTCACAAAATCTAAAGCAGCCATGAAAACTAAAAGACAAGCTCCACAGAGCCCCTCTCAAGGCCCCATGCCTAAAAAACAGATGCTCAAAATGGCTGAGGATTTGATTACTCTTATCAGGGGTTCTCAACCCCCCTCGGACAAAAGGCCCAGATTGGAGGAAGACTACCCTTCCTCAGACCAAGCCTCTATTACCTCAGAACATTCTGAGGAACAGGAATATTCATATTCCCCTTTTGAAGATTCTGATGCTGAGGAGTCCATTCCCTCGGTCCCCCCCCCGAGGACTATTCTTTTGGGGAAACCTTACATACTTTGAGGGAACACTTTCACTGGGAAGGTCAAGATTACTCAGATTCCAAGAAAAGGCTCAGGGATTTTCTCTTGCTTCCTCAGCACAGGCCTCTGGCTATCCCTCCTGTCTTGGATATATTAGATGATGTGTATACAGAAGCCAGCCTCAACCCAGATTATTTACCTCCAGCTCCTGTTAAACCTGACAGGTATTATCGGGTTCCTGATTCACACCAATTCCTATACAAAAGCCATGCTGCTGACCCAGAAACTATTTCACAGGGTCCCAAGGGAATTAAGGCCTCTACTGCTAAAAACCCATTACCTTCAGAGAGAGATTCCAGAGCTTTAGAAAGGTGGGGGAAAAAGATATACACCTCGGCCACTTTAACCATGAGGGCATTAAACTGTCAGTTCCATATGTTAAAGTATCAACAGTTTTTGTTATCTCAGTTGAAAAGCAAAATGACACAACCTGAACAACCAGATGTAAAGGAGTTGCAGGATTTGTTGCATAGTGCAGAGCAAGTGGGTAAACATACCTTGCATTGTGGTTTTGATGCTTTAGAGGCCTCATGTAGAGCTGCTGTTACAGGGTCTGTCATACGTAGACATGCTTGGCTCAAAGAGCAAACCTTACCAGATCATGTCAAAGCTAAATTACTAGATGCACCTGTTCAAAAAGATGTATTGTTTGGTGTTAAAGCTGAGGAGGTACTAAAGAAAATGGAGGAAAGGGCAAGATCAATGCAAACAGTGAAAGATTTTCTACAGGTACAACCTCCACGTTTCAGCAGAAACTGGCCTTCAAAAAATTGGTCCTTTCCAGCCACGGACAGACCTCAAAGAGGTAGATACAGGCGCCCGAGGGGTAGAGGGCAATCTCAAGGATCATTTAGAGCCAGACAATGGCAAGCACCTACACCAAGAGGTGGAGAAGATAGATCACAGTCATTCAGAAAGCAGACACAATGACTTTCCCCTCTGCATGCCAAGCAAAGCTTTAATGGCAGCACCTTTAGGTGGAAAACTGGCTTTATTTTCAAAAAATTGGCATATTGTGACAAAAGACAAATGGATTTTGGACATTATAGACAGAGGCTACAGATTCCACTTTCACACCCTTCCAAAAATGAGAGGCATGCCAAACCTGCCACAAAATCAAAGGGCAGAGGCACAAAAACAAATTTCAGCTCTCATGGACATGAAAGCTATTCAAGACGTACCTCCAAAAGAACAGGGTCAAGGTTTTTATTCCAGACTATTCCTGGTACCAATGAAGGACAAAGATTGGAGACCTATTCTGGACCTATCCATCCTCAACACATATTTACTCGTACCAAAATTCAAGATGCTCACATTACAGCAGCTTCTTCCCATGCTGGGCAAGGAGTCTTGGCTGGTAACATTGGACCTCAAGGAGGCATACCTGCATGTCCCTATCAGACAAGATTGCAGAAGATACCTCAGATTTCTTGCAGGTTCAACCCATTATCAATTCTCTGCATTGCCCTTTGGCTTATCTACTGTGCCCAGAGTGTTCACGAAATGCCTGGCATCAGTAATTTTCTTCTGCAGACTTCAAGGGATACAAATATACCCATATCTGGACGACTAACCGATCCAAGCGGACAGCAAGCACATACTTCTGAAACACCTGGCGTTTGTAATAAAGTTGTTGAACTTTCTGGGATACACAGTCAACAAAAAGAAATCAAAACTAATACTCTCTCAAACAATAATTTTCCTGGGTGCCAGCTTAAATACAAACACCCAGATGGCCTACCTCACGCCAGAGAAGCAAGGGCAACTGTCTCAATACTTCAGAAAAATGGCAACCTTCACCAGGCTGACTGCAAGGAAAATCCTGCAGGCTCTGGGATTCATGGCATCTTGCATCCTGCTGATCCCATGTGCAAAGCTGCATATGAGGAAACATCAATGGTACCTAAGAAACTTATGGAATCAACACAGCCACAGTTTGGAAACAATTATACCACTCATTCCATGTCTTCAAAAGGAATTTCTGTGGTGGGCTCAAGCATGCCAAAGAAACACAGGTCTCCCCTTCTGCATGCCTCAAGCAAGTCAAATCATCACAACAGACGCCTCGGACTACGCCTGGGGGGCGCACATGTCAGATCAGTGCATTCAGGGCAAATGGTCCCAAAAGGAAAAGCACCTACACATCAATCAAAAGGAAATGCTAGCAGTACAAAATGCTATTATGGCCTTCAAAGACCTACTGCATCCAGGCCAGCTATTGATAAGGACAGACAACACCACAGTGATGTGGTACATAAACAAACAGGGAGGAACTCATTCATACCCCCTGTGCAGACTAGCCATGTCCCTTTGGAACACGGCTCTGGAATTGCAAATCCAACTTCAAGCACAATTCCTGCCAGGGAAGGAAAACACGCTGGCAGACAATCTAAGCAGAAATATGACAGATCCTCATGAATGGAAGTTGCATCCTCAAGTTTTCACAAAGATAATTCAGGCATGGGCACGGCCAGACATAGATCTCTTTGCTACCCACAAAAATTACCAACTGAAAAAATTTTGCTCAAGGACCTATCATCCACAGGCCTGGAAAGTGGACGCACTTTCCTTCAATTGGACAACATTGACAGTCTATGCCTTTCCATCTCTTCCTTTGCTGCCCAAAGTTCTGTTAAAAGCCAGAGCAGAGAGGCCAAAGATGATTCTCATTGCTCCAGACTGGCCAAGACAACACTGGTATCCACTCCTGAAGAGCCTGACGCATTCCCCACCATGGACCCTGCCTCTAGTGCCTCTTCTGTTGACCCAGCACAGTTTCAAAACTCTTCACAGTCAACTGAAAACCCTCAATCTAGCTGCATGGAGGATTCCTTGATTTCCCAACAGACTCTCCTCTCCCAGGATGTGCAGGATATCATCTTGGAGGCCAGAAGACCTTCTACTAGAAAAGCCTACTCCGCCAAATGGAAACGGTTTTGTGCCTGGAATCAGAAAAAGGGCCAGAATCCTTGGGTACTAAATTTACCTCAAATATTACAGTACCTAGCTGAGATGATAAACAGTGGACTTTCCTTCTCCTCCATCAAGATCCATGCTTCAGCCATTTCTGCACAATACAACACTGATCCTCCTTTATTCTCTCATCCTCTCTTAAGACAGTTCCTCAGAGGGGCTAAGAATATAAAACTCCCAAGGAAACCACCAGTACCTGCTTGGGACCTCAACTTCATTTTAGAAAAACTGAACTGTTTCAACAGAACTGCAATATTTGTCATGGAAAACAGCCTTCCTTCTGGCTATCATCTCAGCACGCAGGGTTTCGGAACTACAAGCCCTCATGGCTGTGCAACCTTTCATCATTTTCCATCAGGACAGAGTTTCCTTACGAACCAACCCTTCCTTTATGCCAAAGGTAGTATCCAGTGTAGCCTTGAATCAGACTATCCACTTACCTACCTTTTATCCTAACCCACAAAACAAAGGGGAAAGACTACTACATTCCTTGGACATTCACAGACAACTTCGTTATTATTTGGACAGAACAAAGCCATTCAGAAAATCAGAGCAACTCTTTGTGTCCTATGCTACAGGTGCTCAAGGAAAGGCTATTTCCAAACAGACAATCTCAAAATGGATAGCCCACTGCATACGCTTTTGTTACTCATTTCATGGAAAAACTGTACCTACAAGCATCAGATCTCACTCCACAAGGGCCACAGCTACCTCTGCAGCTTTCCTCAGGGGTTCCTACCAAGGATATTTTGGAAGCAGCTACTTGGAGTTCTGTGCACACTTTCTCCAAACACTATCACCTTCCACTATACTCTAAATCTAGAACAGGCTTTGCCACAGCAGTCTTGCAGGGCATACTTGCTCCTCCTAGCTCCACTTAGTGCCTGCCACCCCTTTTTAGCTTTGGGATTCTACCCATCTGTTATGACTGCAGCTGTATGCACGATGAACATAGTACAGTTTTGTACCTACCATAAATGTAGATGTTCGAGTGCTAATACAGCTGCAGTCCAGGTTTCCCTCCCTCCATCCCCACTTGGGACAGGCCTTATGACAAACACCTCCTCATACAACCTGATTGGGGTATTCTTTTATGGTGTATTTGCTGGCACACTACTGTTTTTTGATTATATTGCATTGCATTATTACATAAGTTTATGTTTTGCCTTCCTTCTGGGGCACCTGACATCTGGGGCAAGAAAAACTGAAGAAAATGGCGTCGGCTGTTTTTTTTATACCCCTGCCGCACTGACGTCAGGGAAGAAGCGACGACAACCGACGCTGGACCTAGACTTTGGAATTCGGCCGACCGAGGACCCGCCTGACGGCAGGATAACCCCATCTGTTATGACTGCAGCTGTATTAGCACTCAAACATCTACATTTATGGTAGGTACAAAACTGTACTTTCGAGTGTATTTACTGTTGCAGTCCTGATTTCCCACCCTCCTTCCCCCTTATATCTTCATTCTTTAGGGAGACATAAGTTTCTAATGATGGCTTTTAGCCACCAGGGCCACCTTTACCACATTTACTTGGGCCTCTGACTGGTTAGGGCAAGAAAAACTGATGTAATGGTGTCGGCTGCCTTCCTTTATAGCACTAACGACCTGACGTCAGGCAACAAGCGACAGCAGCTGACACAGAAAAACATTGACTCTGGTATTCGGGCCGGCCGAGTGCAACCTCAGCAGGGATAACCCACAGGTGATGACTGCAACAGTGAATACACTCAAACATCTACATTTATGGTAAGTGTACACAGCTGTACTTTCCTGTTTCCCAGAAAAGAGGGCACCTGGTGCCCTATCCTAGAACTCTCCACCCTGAATCTGTCCCTCCTGGTTCCAAAATTCAAGATGCTGACTCTACAAAACATACTAACTATGCTCCTGCCACAATCCTGGTTAGTGAACTTAGGTCTGAAGGATGCCTACCTACATATTCCTTTCAGACAGTCCTGCAGGAGTTACCTAAGGTTTAGAGCATTGTCCCAACACTTTCAGTTCTCTGCTCTGCCCTTTGGCTTATCCACTACTGCCAGAGTCTTTACCGGGTGCCTGGCTCCAGTCATTGCATTTTGCAGACAGGGATAAATGTGTATGCCCTTCTATCTCAACGACTGCTTCATACAGGCCAAAACCAAGGAAAAACTCCTGCAGGACCTCTCCTTTGTGCAGGCCCTACTAACCACTCTGGGATTCACCATCAATCTGGAGAAGTCCCATCTATAGCCCACACGAAGATTACCTTCCTGGGCACCCTTCTAGACACCTCAGCACAAATGGTCTTCCTCCCCCCACAGAAGCAGGCCTTCCTACAGTCTTACTTCACCCAGCTGGCACACAAAACCCACCTCATTGCCAGAAAAATCTTGCAAGCCCTGGGATACATGGCCTCCTGCATCCTGCTGGTACCCCTTGCCAGGCTACACATGAGAAATTGCAATGATACCTAAGGAACCTCTGGTGCCAGCACTCCCACTCACTGAAACACCTATTCCCCCAGATTCCTTTTCTGGGGAAGGAGTTCCTCTGGTGGGTCAAGGCTTGCAACCTGAACAAGGGCCATCCCTTTGTCCTTCAACCATACCAACAAACCATGACCACAGATGCCTGAGACATCACCTGGGGAGCTCACAAAGGAACACTGCAAACTTAGGCCTTTTGGGAACAGGAGGTTCAGAGTCTCCATATCAACCTGAAAGAAATGCTAGCAGTACACAGAGCAATTCTAACTTTTCAAGAACATCTGTCACCAGGAGTCCTTTTAATCAAGACAACTGTCATGTGGTACATCAGCAAACAAGGGGGCACCCATTACTACCCCCTATGTTGCTTAGCTATGAAAATCTGTCAGTCCGCCTCAAACCTGGGACTGCATCTGATAGCACAATACCTTCCAGGGAAACAAAACACTCTGGTAGACCAATTAAGCAGACAACTTCTGGATTCCCATGAGTGGCATTTGCACAGGGAGACCTTCCTAAAGATCAGTCAAATCTGGGGGAAACCAGACATAGACCTTTTTGCAAGCTAGCAGAACCACTAGCTAACCAAATTTTGCTCGAGAGTTTCACCCAGAAGCTTGGATGGTGGACGCCCTCTCCTTCCACTGGAGACCACTGTTTGTGTACGCTTTCCCCCCACTACCTTTGATACCCAGAGTGCTGCTCAAGATCAGAGAGGAAGGGCCAAATGCTATCCTAATTGCCCTAGACTGGCTGAGGCAGCACTGGTACCCCATGCTTCTTAGTCTGAGCATGCACCCTTCCATCCCCCCACTCCCCTCCACAGACCTTCCCACACAACAGAGAGGGAAGCTACTGCACCCAGGCCTGTCCACACTCAGGTTAACTGCATGGTTGATTCCTCAAAGGCAGATAACACTTCAGCCCTCAGCAAACAAGTGTTAGAAATTGTTATGGAGGCCCGTAGACCCAGCACCAGAAAATCTTATTCAGCAAAATGGAAAAGGTTCACCTACTGGTGCAGCAACAGAGGCGCAGACAGCCCTAATGCCACTTTATCACTGGTTCTGGACTACCTGACAGAGCTTCTAGAAAAGGGGTAGTCTTACTCCTCTATCAAGACTCATCCTTCAGCTATCTCAGCATGTGTCCAGGTAGAGCAGCCCTTGTTCTCTCAGCATTTCTTAAAACAGTTCCTCAGAGGTATAGCTCACATCAGACCAACTAGAAGGCTTCCTGCAGCAGCTTGGGATCTGAACTTTGTTTTGTAAAAGTTGACTCTACCCCCTTTTGAACCAGCATCCTCAGCTGATCTCAAGTACCTCTCATGGAAAACTGCTTTCTTGCTAACCATCACTTTTCCAGGAGGGTATCGGAGCTCCAGGCCCTCATGGCCACTGAGCCCTTCATCATTTTTCCATGCAAACAGGGTCTGTCTGAGAACCAACCCCTCCTTTATACCTAATGTGGTCTCTGAGGTAACCCTCAACCAGACCATTCACCTACCTACTTTCTTCTCAAAACCTACCAATAAAGGAGAGGTCTCAGAGGTAACCCTCAACCAGACCATTCACCTACCTACTTTCTTCTCAAAACCTACCAATAAAGGAGAAAGAATTCTGCATACCCTGGACATACACAGATAACGGAGATTTTACCTTGACAGAACAAAATCAGTCAGAAAAACTGATCAGCTCATGGTTTTGTTCGCCCCTGGGCAGAGGAGAAACCTATTACAAAGCAGACCATTTCCAAATGGATCTCTCATTGCATACATTTCTGCTATGCTTTCCATGGAAAGAGTCCTCCTAAGTCCATCAGGTCTCACTTCTTTAGAGCAACCTCTACTTCCACGGCCTTCCTGAGAGGGATTCCTACCAAAGATATACTGGAGGCTGCTACATGGACATTTATCCACACTTTCACTAAGCACTACCACCTGACTACATTCTTCAAAACCAGGGCAGGATTTGCATCTACAATCCTGCAGGGCATCCTAGCATCCCCATAACCTATATAGCATGCCTCCACCCACTTCCTCAGCTTTGGGAATCTTCCCACAAGTGATGACTGCAACAGTGAAACATGAAGAACATAGTACAGTTGTGTACACTTACTATAAATGTAGATGTTTGCGTGTATTCACTGTTGCATTCCTGTTTCTCTCCTACCTTACCCTGTATTTCTATATCCTCTTAGGGGCGCCTGACTATTAGGGGCAAGAAAAACTGATGTAATGGCATCAGCTGTCACCCTTTATAGCCCTGCCGACCTGACCTCAGCCACAGTCTCTGAACAGCTGACGCAGGAGGGAAATCCTTTTACTGTGGTATGAAGGCTGGCTGTGGGCTACCCAGCAGGGATAAGCCACAAGTGATGACTGCAAAAGTGAATACACTTGAACAGCTACATTTATGGTAAGTGTACACAACTGTACTTTCCACATGCAGAGACTTAGACATTAAAGTGCTTGATGTCCTTTTGGCTCCTCACATGTAGTCTGATAATCTGCATACTGTCATCAGCAGTTGAAATCTTTGCTGCGTACATTTGATCTAAAAACTGTCATTAAGTGCTTGAACAGCACACTATAGTTTAAACATCCTCGTCCTGACAGGTGGTTAGTATGAATATATTCAGGGTTGTAATATTGACTTTAAAGGCCCGCTGTTGACCTACTCCTGATGCATCTTCTTCTTTCGGCTTTTTCCTGGTTAGGGGTCGCCACAGCAGATCATCTGTCCGCTCATGATTGACAGTGGAGTTTTACGGTGTCAAGTTGCCGGCCCGGCGCCCAACCTTCTATAGAAGGCGCACACACTCACACCTAGGGCCAATTTAGAGTGTCCAATCCACCTACTGCATGTCTTTGGGATGTGGGAGGAAACCCACGCGACCACAGGGAGGACATTCAGACTCCACACAAAAGGCACCCCAGCCGAAAATCGAACTGGAGAACCTCTTGCTGTGAGTTGGCAACGCTAACCGCTGCACCACCGTGGCCACCCTGATGCATAAAAGATCTTATTTTTTTCCAAGCAGCACTTGGTTATGTGAACTGCACACTTTCTTATTATGTATATTTGGCTACTGCTACATGTGTGATCATCAAGTCTCCATCCTCTGTTGGCTCATTTGTTCCTTTTCCCTGCATCCATGGAAACTATGCAAGGAAAAGAAAAGTCTGGGACTGTGACCATCATTTAGTAGGGTGATTGGGAGATTTTTTGCATGCTGCTATCTCTCTGTTTCTGTTGGACTGTGCAATGTCCCTCTACATTGAACTGCACGGGAGAGTCCAGGCAATGTATTGATTGGTGAGTTTGGATCCCTCAAGTCTTTCCTTCAAGCATGGAGTGTCTTCCATCAGATGACATTCCTACATCAGGACATGTGCCAGTGTCACTTGGCCTGGATTAGGCGAACAGCCATTGTTCATCAAGTCCTTCCCTCCCATGGTGCGGAATTGTAGCACCTGAGAAACTAGTTGGACTCTAATCATCTGATACCAGGTCAGGACTTTATTCCTACGTAACAGTGAGATGGCTTTGTTTGTGCATACTTTGCTTAATTTGATAACTTGATTTGGTTGATGCAACCTACTTTTGATACTGTTTAGCTTTTTATTTGAGGTAACACAATTATTATTATTATTATGGTTGTAACTGTATTGTTTTCTATATTTTAAGTGTTAGACGTGTCAAATATTGGATTCCTTTTGACTGCTTCTTGAAAGGTTATAAAATACTTAAGGAAAAAAAATGATATTCTTAATGCTTGCACATGCTGTAATTCATAGTGGACTTGATAGCACTTGTATTTAACATTTGTTACTAACTGCTTACTCTTCAAGCAATTAACATCAGCTTTAGCAATTGTATACTCTTAATTTTCCAGCGTTCTAGATGTATCAACCAAATTGATGAAGTCTGCAAGACAATAGAAAAAACAATCGACCAAACCGTGCAGAAAACGCTCAGTCGTTTAGAGAATGACTGTCATTTGATTCTTGATACCATCGACAATAAGTTCAAACAAGACAGGTATCTTTTGTTTTGTTTTGTTTTGTTCATGCTTTCTTAATTGCTGTTTCCATCTCAGACTTCTTTTGAATTATCTGTCCCAGTAGTGCTTTACTTGCTGTTTGTAATTCTAAAACCTTTATCAAAGCTTTTGGGCTGATACCAAAGTAGTCTTTATGTAGTGCAAAATGCTTTACTGAGTTTGCAGATGTTCTACTCCAAAAGAATGCTTTTACAGGTGGAATACAAATGGCAAACTGCAGAAAAATAACCTAGGTAATAGCACCCTGATTGAAACAAACAGCACTAGCTTGCATCATACTTTAAAGGCAATGGTGCAAATGGCTAGAAACATCAGAAATTGTGCATGATGTCAGGACAGAATGGTGAAATATGTCACAGATGCACTGCTTGAGGCAGATGTGTTGCAGAGGAAGGTGTGGTACATTTTCACAGATTTAATGTCCTTCTGTTCTTATGCTGCATTATCCATAATATGAGGGAGTCTGCCTCCAGTTGACTTGTACATCTGGCCGTTATACCAAAGTTAAAATGCTATTGCGAAGATACATGGGATGGCCCACATCACACAGTGTACATCGGCCATAAATGGACATCAAGTATAAAGCGGACATCAGCACACACCCACCTCAGAACATTTCTGCTCCCGTTTGACTGCCAGCTCCGGTCATTGCTCACTTCGGAAAGAGTCACCTTTGTGCTTTGCTAGTGTTTCAGATAAGTACCCCATAGGGGGGTTGTTATCTAAATTGCTACTGTGTTGTTTTCTAGGAAGGGCAAGTGTCAGTTTGGAAGGCGGATTCCACATAAAGACGCCCACGAGATCTGTTTATTCCCTTTAGGGGCAGAATACGACCATACATCTTGTGATATTTATAAGGCCTTCATCCGACCCTTAGGAGCTGTCTCTCTTCTCTTAGGCTGTACTTGGAAAATCAATGCCCTAAGTGCCTTGTGCGAGATATGGACCTGACATTGGACCCTTCGGAAGAGCCGCAACCTAAGAAGGCCAAGAAGCTGCAGCATGACCTTGTGGCTGCTCCCTCTATTCCAGGCGTTCCTCCCAAGACCGAGGAAGGCCCGGAGGCCACATTGGAAACAATAGAATCTCCTTTGATGGGTACCTTGAGGGAAGCTGTCAAGGAATCTGTTAGCACGTCCTAGAGGGGCTCGCAGGCATTTGAAGCGGTCGCTGGGGGGGGGGGCACGGCTTATTATTTCCGAAAGCCCATGTGGGGTTACTCAGATAGTGGTTCAAGAAGATGTTGTGTCGGACGTCATTGAATGTCGTCCAGCATCTGGCCCTCCAACCCTTCATCGTATGTTGGAGGCCCCTAAGAAGAAAAAAAAAAGCATATTTCTTCTGGATAGTAAGCAATGCCCTCCGACCAAACCCCTGATTGGCAGTCCCTTACACAAGGCCTGTTTGCTTCCCCAGAGGAGGAGTCTAATGGCACATATTCTCCTGGGAGGACATTACATTTGGAGAGACCATTGTGCAGATAAAGGATTTTTTCAAGTGGGACTGCTGTCAGGTCTCTGAGAACCAGAAGACATATTATGACCTCTTACAGATGGAGTCCTCTAACTCTTCTGCCATTCTCCTTGTCTTGCCTGCTTTTTTTAGATGTCTTTTCTGCTGCTACAAAGTCCCCAGACTGCCTGCCTGCAGCCCCTAAATGCCCTGATAGATTCTACAAAGTGCCTGAAAATGCTAAGTTCCTCTTTAAGGCTCCTATGGCCGAACCCTGTACAATTTCTGTAGCTGCAGGTAAAACTTCCAAGTTGTTACCCTCCACTTCCTTGCTTTCCAGTAAAATTCTGGAGAGGTCAGGTGAAAAAGTTTATACATCTGCCACTCTGGCTTTCAGAGCCATGAATTACCAAACCCATATGGCTAAATATTCCCTGGCTGTTATGGCAGATGCTGTGAAAGTCATTTCAGAATTGCCAGATACCCCTAACAACGCCAAAATATCTAGCATTCTTAAATCCTGCAGTCAGTTTACTAGGCAGTCCATAAAATGTAGTTACAATATTGTGGAGGCCTCAGCCAGAGCAGCAACATGAGTATTCATGGCTTAGGTTGCAGTCTTTGCCAGATGATATTAAAGCCAAGCTTATGGACACACCTTTAGACAACAAGGGTTTATTTGGCTGTGCAGCTGCAGAGCTCTTTAAAGCTCTTCAGGAAAAGAGGAAGGAGCTATAAGATCTCAGGCACGTTTTTGTTTCTCCTATTCCCTGCTTTCAGAGGAATTATCCAGCTAGGACCACTTTTGTGAGAAGGGCCTCTAGGTATCACACTCCCAAGGGGAAAAGGGATACCAGAAAACAGGCCCTCACTAGATCTTCCCCTTCCACTCCTGAAAAGCAGTCCTTTCAGACAAAACCTGGAAGCCTGTGACTACCAGGCCCTAAACCCCTCTACCCCTCTCTCTGTTCGCCTGTCCCTGTCCCTCCCATCTTGGAAACAGATAACCCAGGACTCTTGGGTCCTTCCATTATCGAACAAGGCTATTTCATGGTTTGGGAATCCATGCCAACCTTTAGAGGTATCCTACAACCCCCTCGGGACCAAATGGCTTTCTTTCCTCCAGTCCTGCATTCCCTGCTATCACAGGGTACCATCCACGAGGTGCGTCCATATCAAAAGGAAAAGGGTTCTACTCCAGAATGTTTCTAGTCCCCAGGAAAGAAGGCCTCTGGTGGCCTGTCTTAGATTTATTTCATCTAAACACCTTTCTGAAGGTCCCTACGTTTTACATGCTGACTCTTCCTGCACTCCTTCCCTTGATTCTTCTTCAGGCATACATGGTGTCATTGGACATAAAAGGTGCCTATCTTCACATTCCCATCCATCTATGTTTCAGGAAATTCCTGCAGTTCTGTGTGGATTCTTCTCTCTTTCAGTTCTGTGCTTAGGCATTTGGTCTTTCTACAACCCCCAGAGTATTCACAAAGTGTTTGGCCCCAGTCATAGCCTTCTGCAGAATGCATGGTATTCAGTTTTTTTCCTTACCTGGACGACCTCATCCAGGCTTCATCCCAAAATTTGATGCAGGAGCACTTAGACTACACTATGTCCCTTCTGAGGGGTCTGGGGTTTGCCATAAACCTTCAGAAATCTACTCTGACCCCATCCCAGGACCATGTTTTCCTAGGATGCAGAATTCTCATGGTCCAAATAATGGCCTAGCTACCACCAGAAAAAATCCTCTCTCTCACTACTTATTTCAGGAACTAATTCCACTATAATGTCTCAGTCCAGAGAGTTCCTATGACTCCTGGGATTTATGGCTTCCACTATCCCCATGATAGCCTGGCAAGGCTACACATGAAGAAATTTCAGAGGTTTTTTGAAGACAGTTTGGAAACAACACCTTCACCCTTTGGAGTTTGTGGTTCCACTCTTGCCCTGTTTAACAAAAGAATTACAGTGGTGGATTTCACAGGTTACAAAACATCCAGTCCTTCCCCTCCAACCATTTCCCCCCAACCAGGATCTGTACACAGATGCATCAGACATGGGCTGGGGTACAACTTTAGGGAATTGGAGGGTGAGAGATGTCTGGACTCCCCCTCAGTCAAAGGAGAATGTCAGCATCAAAGAAATCAGGGCTTTGATTTTTGGTCTAAAAATTTTCAAGTCCAGAATCCTACCAGGAGTGCTGAGATGGTTCACAGACAACACCACAGTCCTCTAGTACATCAGCAAGCAGGGAGGGACAAAGTCCTACATCCATTGCAGATTGGTTCGGTATGTATGGGAGACAGTGCAACAGAGTCAGGTTTCTGTACCGGATGTTTACATCCCATCAGTTCAGAATGTGATGGCAGATTCATTAAGCAGGTCCATGACTCAATCCCACGATTGGATGTTAAACAGGGATGTGTTCCTGGACCTGGTTCATCGATGGGGTATTCCACAGGTAGATCTGTTTGCCTCCCCCATGAACAGACAACTTTCCAAATATTGTACCAGGATTCCCTCCCTGGGACATGGAAGGTGGATATTCTTTCCTTGGAAGGGGCTATTTGTATGTGTATTCCTCCCCTTCCCTCTTATTCAGAAAGGTGTGCTGAAAATTCAGAAAGAACAACCAAAAATCTTGCTGGTGACTCCTTTTGGCCAAGACAGCAGTGGTTCCCCCTTCTTCATCCTCTAGCCAAGGGCAATCACCGCAAGTTACCCCTCAAGATGGACCTACTCACACAGGACAAGGGAACTCTAATACACCCTCAAATGTCTACCCTAAACCTAACTCTGTGGGTGATGGGGCTTTGATTCCCTTTAGACACCTTTACATTGAGGACATGCCACAGGTTCTGCAGGAGGCCGGAAAACCCACTACCAGAAAATCCTGTCTATCCGTATGGAAGAGGATGTCTGTCTGGTGTCTAAAAAGCAATTTGCAACCAGTGTCTGTGAAGCCACCAGTGGTCCTGTCTTACCAGTGTGAACTGATGAAAAGTGGCTTATCATACTCTTCCATCAAGGCATATTTATCTGCCATTTCAGCATGTTTACCTTTGACTCCTCCCTTGGCATCCAGGTTGGAAGCCAAGTTGTTCCTGAAAGGAGTTCTACACATTAGACCACCAAGGAAATCAATTCCTCCTCCATGGGATCTCAACTTTGTGTTGAAAAGCTTACCTTAGCCCCTTTTGAACCAGCTAAGGCCTCTTCTCTCCAATATTGCACATAGAAAACTGTTCTGGTGGCTAGTACCTCAGCCAGAAGAGTTTCTGAACTTCAGGCCCTCATGGCATCATCTGCTTTTACAGTTTTCCACCTGGGCAGGGTATCCCTACCTACCAACCCCATCGATCATGCCCAAGGTAGTGAATGAGCTATCACTGAATCAGGCTATCAATCTCCCTGCCTTCTTTCCATCTTCACAATCCTCTAGTGAAAGGATCCTTCACACTTTAGATGTGCACAGACACCTCAGATACTACTTGGCAAAAACCAAGTCCATCCATAAGTCTGATAGGCTTTTTATTTCCTACCACCCAAGAGCCCTGGGACATCCTGTTTCCAAGCAAACTATTTCCTCCTGGATTTCTAAAGCCATTACCTGCTGTTACACTGCAAATGGGAATGATCTTCCTTCTCCAGTTAAGGCACACTCTACTAGAGCTATGTCTTTTTCTGAGGCCTTCTTTAAAAGTTTGGATACAGCTTCTGTTTTGGAGGCAGCTATATGGTCATCTCTTCACGCTTTCACCAAACACTACAAATTGGATATCATCTCCAGGTCCAGAGCAGGATTTGCCAGGGCTATTCTGCATGGATTTGTCGAAAATGTGTCTGCTGCTCCCCCCAATCCCTCTTCTGCATGAGCTTTGGCATTCTCCCCCATGTTATGGATATTGCAGCATGTGGATGTAGCAATAGTGTTGCTGCCTCACAGCAAGAGGTTTTCTGGTTCGATTCTGGGCTGGAGTGCCTTCTGTGTGGAGTCTGCATGTCCTCCCTGCGTTCGTGTGGGTTTCCTCCAGGTACTGTGGTTTCCTCCCACGTTACAAAGACGTGTCTGAAGCATTTCTCCCTGCCTCTGCTGAAAATTGGCTTTGTTCCAAGTTGGACTTTCCCAGTTAACAAATGTTAAATGAATAAATAAATAAATAAAATAAATAGGACATAGAATAGTTATGTAAAATCTTATCATAACCATAGATGTTCTTCGTGTTTCACTGTTGCAGTCATCACACTTAGGTTATCTGCCTGCAGGTAGCCCTCATTCGGCCTGAATACCAGAGTCTTAGGATTTCTGCGTTGGATGCTGTTACTTCTTCCATGCCGTCAGGTCGTCAGGGGTATAAAACATGCAGCTGACGTCATTATACCAGCTTTTCTTGCCGAGCGGAGCCCGAAGCAGAAGCAGTTCGCAAGTGCCGGTTGGCCACTACCTGAAATTTTCGTTATCTGAGTTTCAGACCTGAAGTTTTCTAAAGCTAAGTACCCCGTTGGGGATCCTTTTTTCTTGCTCTAACCGATGTCAGAAAAAAGTAATAATTGTCTTGCCTGTGGAAAGCAAATACCTCACAGAGATTTTCATTCTTACTGTGTCACCTGTTTAGGGCCAGACCACGACGTTCCTCGCTGCCAGTTTTGTGCCCTGTTCAACGCCCGAACTATTCCTCGTTGGGCTATCTTTGTCACTAAATTCTTTCACTCTCGTTCTCCGTATTCTGAAATGGCTTCGATAAGCCATCCAACTACTGATCTTCTGAAAAAACATAAGGATAAAGACAGAGACAGACCGCATAGGTCCAAAACTGCAGACAGTGCTTCCGTTAAGCTAGTCGTCAGTCCGCTGGTACTCAATGAGGCACTTTCTCAGCCCCTGATAATCGCTTCTACAGATTCGCATGCCTCTACTGAGACCCATTCGGAGTCCAGTATGCCGCGAGATGCTTCTTCGACTATGGAACCTGCAGATTTCTCTACCTTGGATGGGTCCGGAGCCACTGTGCAGGCACCGGCTTCTGAGGGTGTATTCAGACCTTCCGATGTTTGTATTAAACTGACTACTTCATTTCAGACTAACACTACCGAATTTCTCAGGCCCAGATTTCGCACTACGCCTAGGAAACCGATGACCAAAGCGCATTCTCAAGCTCCCTTGCCTCAGAAACCATGCTTAGAATGGCTGAAGATCTTATTACTTTAGTTAGGGGAAGCCAGCCTTCCCCCTCTAAAAGACAAAGAATTGATTTTCCTTCTGATTCTTGAGTCCGATTACTCTGATCACTCTGATTACCAGGACATACCCTTATCTACCTATGAGGATTCTGATGCAGAGGATTTCATTCCCTCTGCCTCCCCACCAAAGGATTTTTCTTTCGGTGAAACCCTTCATACCCTCAGGGAGCATTTCTGCTGGGAGTGCCAGGACTCCCCACAGTCCAAAAAGAGACTCAGGGAATTTTTAAACTTGCCTCATCACAGGCCTCTAGCTATCCCTCCTGTTCTGGAAATTTCTAGATGATATCTTCATGGAATCCAGTCTTACCCCTGATACTTTGCCACCAGCTCCTAGAAAACCTGACAGGTACTACAGAGTACCTGACTCTCGCAAATTTCTATTTAAGGATCCTACTGCGGATCCAGAGACCATTTACCAGGGACCTAAAGGCATTAAGGCTACTACAGCCAAAATCCCTACCTCTTCGGACAGGGATTCGAGGACTTTAGACAAATGGGGAAAGAAGGTATACACCTCTGATACTCTTGCCATCAGGGCTTTAAATTGTCAGTTTCACATGTTGAAGTAGCAGCAACATATTATGGAATTAACTAAACAAAAAATTATGTTGATTCCTGATTGTGCAGAACATAAAGATTTACAAGAGTTAATGCATTCTGCAAACCAAGTTGGAAAACATATTTTGCAGTGTGGTTTTGATGCTATAGAAGGACCTTGCAGGGCTGCTGTCACAAGGTCTGTTCTTAGAAGGCACGCTTGGCTAAAGGAACAAATCTTGCCAGACCATGTCAAAGCACAATTACTAGATGCTCCATTAAACCGAGAACGTTTGTTTGGCACTAAAGCAGAAGAAGTTCTTAAAAAGATGGAGGAAAAAGCTAAATCTATGCAAACTGTTAGATTTCCTACAGGTACAGCCACCTAGATTCAGTAGACATTGGCCTTCAAAAAACTGGTCCTTTCCAGTCCCTCCCAGACCTTTTCAGTCCAAACCCAGGGGCAACAGACCACCACGACTACAGTTTCAGGGTATGCACAGATCTAAACAATGGAGTGCTCCCACCTCAAAAACAGGGAGTGGTAAGCCACCATCCTATGGAAAAAGTTCACAATGACTTGTCTTTCATACTTTCCAGCCTTGCCCAAGTACTTGCACCCCCTAGGAGGAAAACTCGCCCTGCATGCAAAAAACTGGGAGTACATTACCCAGGACAGATGGGTCTTAAACATTGTATCCCAGGGATACAGATTCTACTTCCACTTACTGCCAACCCCAAGTGGATTGCCAGACCTCCCACCAAACCAGTGGGCAGAGACCCAAAAGCAAATACTTTCTCTTCTCAGTATCAAGGCTATTCAACCTGTTCCAGCAGAGCAAAGGGGACAGGTTTTTTACTCCAGACTGATGTTCTTCATCTCACATTGCTGCAGTCCTAACACTTGGGTAGTCCGCCGTCCCTCATTCGGCCCGAATATCAGAGCATAAGGCTGACGTCGGTCAGGGTGCATTTGACTGACATCAGAACGTCAGGGTACAAATGCGCATGACCGACGTCATATCCTCAGTCTTTTTTGCCGCATGGTCCGATGCAGAAGCAGTGTTGCAAGTGCCGTTCGGCGTTCTGAAATTTTTCGAGTTCGGAGTTTCAGACCGAAGTCAGAGTTGGTTAAGTACCCCGTTGGGAATATTTTGTTTTCTTGCCTCAGTGGTTTACCGGATGTCAGAAAAAGTGAATAACTGTATTTCTTGTGGGAAACAGATACCGCATAGGGATTACCATAATTTGTGTATACCTTGTTTAGGACCTGAGCACGACGTTGTTGGATGCCGCTTTTGTGCTAGGTTTAATAAAGCACTATAAAGCGGAGGTTGGATTGTGCAAGGTTGGTCTTTGGGAAGCGGTGCAATTACAAAATGCCGTCGGATGCTCCGGCCGGCTTCCTCAAAGAAGCGCAAAGACAAGGCAGTTAAACCTAGGTTAGAGGAGTCGTCCGAACCGGACGTCAGTTCTTTAGAGGTGTCAGTGGAACCGGTGGTTCCGACAGAGGCCTCTCTGGAGACCCAGGGAGAATCTTTGATTTTACAGGATGTGGCCTCCCAGGAGGCAGGGCAGGCTGTAGGGGCTTCTCAAGTAACTGTACTCCCCTCCCTTCCTAAGGGGTCTAGGCCCTCTCTTTCTGCTTACAAGGCTTCTCCTAGAGGCAGGTCTAGCTTAGCTTCTGTGGGTGTCACTCCCAGTTCTTCAGGTGCTGTGCCCAAGAAGCACATGCTCAAAATGGCGGAGGATTTAATTCCTTTAATTAGGGGCTCCATGCCCCCTCCTGATAAGAGGCCTAGGATGGAACCTGTGTTGGGGGATTATGAGCAGGCTTCGGATGTGTCTGAGTCTTGACTGAAGACTTGCAGGAGTACTCTCATTATTCTGATTCTGATGTGGATGATTCTACTCCTTCTGCTTCTCCTCCTGAGGATTTTTCTTTTTCAGAGACCCTACACTCCATGAGAGCATTTTAAATGGGAAGGTCAGGATTTCTCTGATTCCAGGAAAAGGCTTAGGGAATTTTTGTTTTTACCCCAGCATAGGCCTTTAGCTATACCTCCTGTCCTGAATGTGGTGGAAGATGTGTTTGCAGAGGCTTCTCTTAATCCTGATTCTTTGCCTCCTGCTCCTGTTAAACCAGATAGGTATTACAGGGTGCCTGAAGCTCATAAGTTTCTTTTTAAGAGTCCTAGGGCAGACCCAGAAACTGTTAGCCAGGGGCCTAAGGGTGTTAAGGCTTCTGTTGTCAAGAATCCGGTCCCTGCAGATAAAGAGGCCAGGGCCTTGGATAGATGGGGAAAGAAAGTTTATACTTCTTCCACTCTAGCCATGAGAGCTTTGAATTGCCAGTTTCACATGTTGAAATATCAAAATTATCTCCTTTCTCAGTTGAAATCTAAGGTTGATGCTCTGGCGGAAGGTATTGACTGTAAAGAGTTACAGGATTTAGTGCATGTCTCTGAACAGGTGGGTAAGCATTCTTTACAATGTGGTTTTGATGCTGTACAGGCCTCATCTAGGGTGGCTGCCACTGGATCAGTTCTTCGCAGGCATGCCTGGCTGAGGGATCAAAATTTATCTGACCATGTTAAAACTAGGATTTTGGATGCCCCTTTGCAATCTGATGTCTTGTTTGGTCCTCCTGTTGAGGCAGTTTTAAAGAAAATGGAAGACAAGGCTAAGTCTATGCAGACTGTTAAAGATTTTTTGCAGGTTCAGCCTCCAAAGTTTAGTAGAAATTGGCCTACTAAAGGGTGGACGTATTCTTCTTATGATTCCCAGTCTAGGGGTAGATCTAGACGTGGCAGGGGCAGAGGTCAGGGCTCTTTCAGGCCCAGAACAGGGAGTTCTCCTGCACAGTCTTGAGTGAGGGCAGGGGTCAGTCCTTTCGTAAACAGACCCAATGACCTACCTTTTCAGCTGCCAGAACCTTCTCGCCTGGCAGCACCTTTGGGAGGAAGGTTGGCACTTTTCAAAGAAAATTGGAGTTTGATTACCCAAGACAAGTGGGTACTGGATATCATACATCACGGTTACAGGTTTTATTTCCATACCTTGCCTCCTTTCAAAGGCATGCCAGACATTCCTCCTCAACAAAGAATAGAGGCTCACAAGCAAATTTCACTGCTGCTCCAAATAGGGGCCATACAGCCGGTTCCTCTGCCAAAAAGGGGCCTAGGATTTTATTCTCGCCTGTTCCTAGTCCCAAAGAAGGGGAACACGTGGAGACCAATTTTGGATTTGTCTATCCTCAACACTTATCTGGACATTCCCAAGTTCAAAATGTTGACGTTGCAGCAGCTTCTACCTCTGCTGGGCAAAGATCATTGGATGGTAACTTTGGATCTCAAGGAGGCTTACCTTCATGTTCCTATCAGACTAAGTTGCAGGAAGTATCTGCGTTTTCGAGCTGGGACTTCTCACTATCAGTTCTCTGCATTGCCCTTTGGCTTATCTACTGCCCAGAGTGTTCACGAAAGTTCTGGCTCCAGTGATAGCTTTCTTCCGGCTAAAAGGAATTCAGATCTATCCTTATTTGGACGACTGCCTGATTCTGGCTCAAGGAAAGGAAGAGCTTCTTCATCATTTGGAATATGTGATAGCAGTGCTAAGATGCCTGGGGTATTCTGTGAACGAAATAAAGTCCAGTCTAGTGCCCTCTCAAGACATGTGCTTTCTGGGTGTGAGACTGAATACAGCATCCCAGATGGCCTTTTTAACCCCGGACAAACAAAAGAGTCTATTCCTTTACTTCCATCAGCTATCTCACCAGTCCGGGCTGACTGCAAGGACAGTCCTTCAAGCCTTAGGGTTCATGGCATCTTGTATTCTGGTGCTTCCCAATGCCAAACTGCATATGAAGAAGCTACAGTGGTATCTCAAAAATGTATGGACACAGCACTGCCAGGATCTGGACACTGTCATTCAAATAATACCTTGCATTCAAAAGGAATTTTTGTGGTGGGCTCAGGAATGTCACCTAAACAAGGGACTCTCTGTGACCCGGCCAGAGGCGAGTCAGATTTTAACGACAGATGCCTCAGACATAGCTTGGGGAGCTCATCTAAATGGAAAGTGGATACAAGACAAGTGGCCTGCCAGACTACAACATCTACATATCAACATGAAGGAGATGTTAGCAGTCCAGTTTGCATTGATAGCTTTCAAGGATTTACTTCTTCCAGGGCAGGTGTTGATTCTAACAGACAACACAACTGTCATGTGGTACATCAACAAGCAAGGGGAACACATTCTTATCCTCTATGCAGGCAAGCAATGATTTTGTGGGAGACTGCTCTCAGTTTACAATTAAGTCTTCAGGCAAGGTTTCTGCCGAGCACAGAACTCCTTAGCAGATGTGTTAAGCAGACAAATCATGGATCCCCACAGTGGAAACTGGATCTTCATGTATTTCAGAAATTGACAGTGTCCTGGGAACTCCAGACATAGATCTGTTCGCTTCTCCACTAAACAACCAGCTGCCAAAGTTTTGCACAAAGGTTTCATCACACAGCTTGGAAAGTGGATGCTCTTTCTTTCAGTTGGAAAAATCTTCATGTGTATGCCTTTCCTCCTCTGCCTCTCCTCCCAAAGGTACTTCTGAAAGTCAGACAGGACAAGCCAAGGATGATTTTGATAGCTCCAGATTGGCCTCGACAGCACTGGTATCCACTACTGAGAAGTCTAGTACGGAAGCCTCCATGGCCTTTGCCTTTGATTCCGCATCTGTTGTCCCAGGAGGACAGTCATTTGCTCAATGTCAAGCTTCACTCTCTTCATCTAACAGCATGGCATATTCTGTTTTAAACCATAGAGGGTCTCAACTTCCACAACAAGTTTTGAATGTGATTTTGGAAGCCAGAAGGCCTAGTACAAGAAAAGTATGCAGATAAATGGAAGAGATTTTTATTTTGGAGTGCAGCTAAGGATTTGGATGTTTCTGAGCCTGACTTAAGTGTGGCTCTTCAATATCTTACTGAGTTATTGGACAAAGGTTTGTCTTTCTCTTCTATTAAGATTCATGCTGCAGCAATTTCAGCTCACTACGATTGTGACCCACCATTGTTTTCTCATCCTTTATTCAAGCAATTTCTTAGAGGGGCAAAGAATATAAGACCCCCACGAAGAGCTCCTACTCCTGCTTGGGATCTCAATTTTGTGTTGGAGAAACTCACTCTACAACCTTTTGAGCCTGCAGCTACTGCTGAGTTGAAATATTTGTCATGGAAGACTGCTTTTTTGTTGGCCATTACCTCTGCAAGAAGGGTTTCTGAATTGCAGGCCCTTATGGCAGTTGAGCCTTTCTTAATTTTTCACAAGGATAGGGTATCTTTACGTACCAATCCCTCCTTTATGCCTAAAGTGGTTTCTAGTGTGGCTTTAAACCAAACTATTCATTTGCCTACTTTTATGCAAATCCCCAAACTAAAGGGGAAAAGATTTTGCACACCTTGGATGTTCACAGGCAGTTGCGATATTATTTGGACAGAACTAAAGGGTTCAGACAATCTCAGCAGTTATTAGTTTCTTTTGCTGTGTGCTCTCAGGGCAAGCCTGTGTCAAAACAAACTATTTCTAAGTGGATTGGATTTTGCATTGCTTTCTGTTATTCCCATCATGGCAAAGAGATTCCAGCTGGGATTAGGCCTCATTCCACTAGGGCTACTGCCACTTCAACAGCTTTTTTGAGGGGGGTGGCTACTAAGGATATTTTAGAGGCAGCCACTTGGAGTTCAGTGCATACCTTCTCTAAGCATTACCACCTTCCCTTGTACTCTAAATCTAGGGCTGGTTTTGCCACTGCTGTGTTGCAGGGCATTTTGGCAGCTCCTGCTTCTTTATAGTTTAGCCATCCTCCCTTACCTCTGCTTTGGGATTCTACCCAAGTGTTAGGACTGCAGCAATGTGAGATGAAGAACATAGTACAGTTTTGTACCTACCATAAATGTAGATGTTGAAGATCCACATTGCTGCAGTCAACCTCCCTCCTTCCCCTCTGTTGTTGAGGTGGTTGTGTGGGTTGGGTTATCCATCTGAGGTAGACTGCATTTGGTATATTGCCTTTTGTATATATTGTATATATTATACATATTTTTGGTGTTAGACTAGCTATTTGTTTAGTTGTGGTCTTTTTAGGGTCTTCTGACATCTGGGGCAAGAAAAGACTGAGGATATGACGTCGGTCATGCGCATTTGTACCCTGACGTTCTGATGTCAGTCAAATGCGCCCTGACCGACGTCAGCCTTATGCTCTGATATTCGGGCCGAATGAGGGACGGCGGACTACCCAAGTGTTAGGACTGCAGCAATGTGGATCTTCGAACATCTACATTTATGGTAGGTACAAAACTGTACTTTTCTGGTGCCCAGAAAAAAAACCTCTTGGCATCCTATCCTGGATCTGTCTATTCTCAACACCTTTCTGGTGGTTCCAAAATTCAAAATGCTTACTCTCCAACAGCTGTTTCCTATGCTAGCCAAGAACTCCTGGCTGGTCACCCTAGACATAAAAGAAGTTTATCTGTACATCCCCATGAGGGAATCTTGCAGGAAATATCTACGTTTCAGGGCAGGCTCTATTTTCCCTTTGGCTTATCTACTGTGCCCAGGGTATTCACAAAATGCCTGGCCCCAGCCATCGCATTCTGCAGACAGAAAAAAATTCAAATTTACCCATACTTGGACAATTGCCTGATTCAGGCGGACAGTCGGGAATTGCTACTTCAGCACCTGACATTTGTAAAGAGACTTCTAACTTATATGGGGTATACCATCAACGAAAAGAAATCACATCTGCTACCCAGCCAAAAAATTGTATTCCTGAGAGCAAGCTTGAACAGAACTTCCCAGATGGCATTCCTCACTCCAGAAAAACGGGTTTATTTGACAAACTACTTCAAACTACTGGTTACCCAAGCCCAACTATCTGCAAGAAAAATACTGCAAGCTCTACGGTTCATGGCCTCTTGCATTCTACTAATTCCATATGCAAGACTGCATATGAGAAAACTTCAGTGGTACTTAAAAAGTCTCTGGTGTCAACATTCTCAGGACCTGGAAACAATGATTCCTATTATTCCTTGCCTACGGACAGTGTTCCTTTGGTGGGCAGAGGCCTGCTAACACAGCAAGGGACTTTCTTTCACTCAACCCCCCGTTGCCCAAACCTTGACAGCAGACGCATCAGTGTGCGCATGGGGGGCTCACATGGCAGGCAGATATATTCAAAGCAAATGGAGCCCAAGACAAATGCACCTGCATATCAATCAAAAAGAAATGTTAGCTGTACAGAATGCACTGATAGCCTTCAAATACTTTATCTTTCCAGGACAACTCTTGATAAAGACAGACAACACTACAGTTATGTGGTACATAAACAAGCAGGGGGGAACTCATTCCTATCCACTCTGCAGGTTAGCCATGGCTCTGTGAAACATAGCCTTGAGCAATTAAGTGCACCTGCAAGCTCAATTCCTGCCAGGCAAACTAAATTCAGTGGCAGACGACTTAAGCAGAAATCTAATGGACTGACATGAGTGGAAACTGGAACCCAAATCATTCAAGCTTCTGATCCACAGGTGGGGCACCAGAGGTGGACCTTTTTGCCTCCCCCCACAACCATCAACTGCGCAAATTTTGCACCAGAACTCCCCACAGCCAAGCATGGAAAGTGGATGTCCTGTCCTTTACATGGGAAAACCTCTTAATCTATGCCTTTCCCCCTCTGCCCCTCCTCTCGAAAGTACTACTCAAGGTCAAACAGGACAAGCCAAGGACAATCCTGATTGCACCAGACTGGCTATGCCAGCACTAGTACCCACTTTTATGCAGTCTGACAGTAGTGCCACCCTGGCACCTGCCTCAGACCCCTTCCCTGCTTTCCCAGCAGGAGGGCCAGCTTTTGCATCCTCAGCTGCAAACCCTGAACCTACTAGCCTGGCTCATCCCTTGAATACATCACCAGCAACCCTCAGCAAACAGGTGCTGGTTGTCATCCTTGAGGCCAGGAGGCCTAGCACTAGGAAATCCTATTGAGAAAAATAGAAAAGATACTGTTCCTGGAGCTAGTCTCTGGGAAAGGACATTACCATGCCCACCTTACCTCAAATCCTAGATTATCTAGCAGAACTGCTCCACAAAGGCCTATCCTTCTCTGCAATTAAGATTCATGCCTCTGCCATCTCAGCTCATTACAATACTGAGCCACCTCTCTTCTCTCACCTGCTAGTCAAACAGCTCCTGAGAGGAGCTAACAACGTAAGACCCCCGAGGAGAGCTGCCACTCCAGCCTGAGACCTTAACTTTGTACTAGAGAAGCTCACACTTCTCCCCCCTTTGAGCCTGCTGCTACAGCAGAGTTGAAATTCCTCTCTTGGAAAACAGCCTTACTTCTAGCCATCACTTCAGCAAGAAGAGTGTCTGAGTTGCATGCCCGTATGGCTGTGGAACCCTTCATTATCTTCCATGCAGACAGGGTTTCCCTCAGGACTAACCCATCATTTATGCCCAAGGTGGTATGTTGTGTGGCTTTAAACCAATCCATCCATTTACCAACTTTTTACCCTAATCCACAGAATAAAGGGGAAAGGATCCTGCACTCCTTGCACATGCACAGGCAGCTTAGGTTGTACCTTGACAGGACTAAACCTTTCAGAAAATCTGTCCAGCTGCTAGTCAGCTTTGCTACAGGGGAAGAGGTCAAGGCCATTTCAAAGCAAACCATCTCCAAATAGATAGCACACTGCATCCATTTCTGATACAAACACCATGGAAAACCTACCCCACAGGGGATCAGAACCCATACCACTAGGGCTACATCCTGGAAGCTGCAACCTGGAATTCTGTACACACCTTCACCAAGCATTACCACTTGCCTATCGTTTCTAAATTCCAGAGCTAGATTTGCTGCAGCAGTCTTACAAGGCCTGCTAGCCAGCCCTAATACTTCTTGACTGCCACCACCCTTCCTCAGCTTTGGGAATCTACCCAAGTGTGGTGACTGCAACAGTGAAACACGAAGAACATAGTACAGTTGTGTACACTTACCATAAATGTAGATGTTCGAGTGTATTCACTGTTGCAGTCCTGGTTACCCTCCCTCCAGCCCCCTGACTTTTCTATACATTATACCTATCCTCTTTTTTTGGCCATATTTTATGGCAATGGTATTTACTTTTTACTGGAGCTGTTCCACACCATGTAATTGCTTCCTATTTTGGGGGCTCCTGACATCTGGGGCAAGAAAAACTGATGTAATGGCGTCGACTGCTTGTTTTATATCCCTGACAACCTGACGTCATGGAAGAAGCGACAGCATCTGACACAGAAATCCCAAGACTCTGGTATGCGGGCCGACTGAGGGCTATCTGCAGGCAGATAACCCAAGTGTGATGACTGCAACAGTGAATACACTCGAACATCTACATTTATGTTAAGTGTACACAACTGTACTTATGTCCTTCTGTTTTGTTTGCTGCAGTATAGATGTTTATCGTGTTTCACTGTTGCAGTCATTACTCTTGGGTTGTCCTGCTAGCAGGCTACCCGCAGTCGGCCAGAATTCCAAAGTCTAGGTCCGGCGTCGGTTGCTGTCGCCTCTTCCCTGACGTCAGTGCGCCAGGGGTATAAAAGATGCAGCCGACGCCATTTTCCTCAGTCTTTCTTGCCGCGCGGTGCCCAAAGCAAAAGCAGTTCGCAAGTGCCGGTCGGCCGACTCCTGAGATTTTCAAATCCGAATTTCAGAACCGAAGTCTTCATTAAAGCTAAGTACCCCGTTGGAGAAACTTTTTTCTTGCTCCAGACCGATGTCAGAAAAAGTTAACAATTGTATTTCTTGTGGGAAGCAAACACCTCATAAGGATTTTCACTCTTACTGTATTCCTTGCCTAGGCCCTGATCACAACATTGCTAGCTGTCGGTTTTGTGCTAGATTTAACCAATGCACTATTAAGCGTCGGTTCGATTTTGCATTTCATTACTTTGGCCGAAAATTTAATTATATAATGCCATCGGACCAGCTGACAACCGGAGTTTACAAAAAACACAAGGACAAGGAAAAGGATAGACACCCGACGTCCAAAACCGACTACGAGGCCTCTGCTAGGCCAGTCGCCAAATCGCCGGTTCTCAGTGAGGTGCTTTCGCAGCCCCTTGCGCCCGCTACCTCAGAGCCACAGGCCGCTTCTGACTCCCACGTGGAGCCGACTGGGCCTCTGGATACTCAAGGTATTGGACACTCGGAAATCATTCCCTCAGATGGGTCCAGAGCCGCTGAGCAGGCATCGGCTTATGAGGGTGTCTTCAGACCTACACAACTATATATTAAGCCATCTTCAGCTTGAAAGACAAAGACTAAAGCAGCTCTAAAGACAAAGAAACAAGTACAGCATTCTCCTACTCAGACTTCCATGCCTTAAAAACAGATGCTCAGAATGGCCGAAGACTTAATTACTTTGATCAGGGGCTCCCATCTCCCTCCTGATAAGAGGCCTAGGCAAGAGACAGAGTATGATTCTTCTGATCAGGTTTCTATTTCCTCTGACTCCTCTTCTGAACAGGATTACTCCATGCTTCCCTATGAGGATTCTGATGCTGAAGAATCCATTCCTTCAGCCTCTCCTCTTGAGGATTATTCTTTTGGGGAAAATATGCATACCATGAGGGAGCATTTCCACGGGGAGAGCCAAGATTATTCTGAATCTAAGAAAAGGCTCAGAGACTTTCTGCTACTTCCTCAGCACAGACCCCTTGCTATTCCACCTGTTCTAGACATTGTAGATGATGTTTTTTCAGAGTCCGGCCTGTCCCCTGACTCTTTACCCCCTGCATCTGCTAAGCCAGACAGATACTACAGGGTCCCGGATTCTCATAAATTCCTATATAAAAACCCTGCTGCTGACCCAGAAACTATATCTCAGGGTCCCAAAGGGGTTAAAGCTTCCACTGCAAAAACCCATGTGTCCCCTCTGATAGGGATTCTAGGGCTCTAGTCAGATGGGGGAAAAAAGTCTACACTTCTGCTACCCTGGCTGTAAGGGCTTTAAATTGTAAGTTTCATATGCTTAAATATCAGCAATATTTAATGTCACTGCTGAAACAGAAATTGTTGACAAATACTGAATGTTCAGAGAACAAGGACTTGCAGGATTTATTGCATGCAGCTGAACAAGTGGGAAATCATACTTTGCAATGTGGTTATGATTCACTGGAAGCCTCTTGCAGGGCCGCTGTTACAGGTTCTGTTATTAGAAGGCATGCTTGGTTAAAGGAACAGTATCTGCCTGATCATGTTAAAGCAAAATTATTAGATGCACCATTACAGCATGATACTTTGTTTGGTACTAAAGTAGAAGAGGTGTTGAAAAAAATGGAGGATAAAGAAAATCCATGCAAACAGTCAAGGATTTCTTACAGGTACAGCCACCCAGGTGTAGCAGGAACTGGCCTTCTAAAAATTGGTCCTTTCCAGTGTTAGACAGACCACAAAGAGGCAGATACAGGCATCCCAGAGGCAGATCTCAGCCCCAAGGCTCATACAGGCCTAAACAATGAGGTGCTCCTACCTCCAAAAGCGGAGAAGACAAATCACAACCTTACAGGAAACAGTCCCAATGACTTCCCTCTACCAGATCCAAGCACTTTTCTTTTGGCAGCCCCCTTAGGCGGAAAGCTAGCACTTTTTTCATCAAATTGGCAAATGGTTACCCAAGACAAATGGGTCCTGAACATAGTGTCCCAAGGCTACAGGTTCCATTTTCACACTC